>NW_027102392.1:600000-850000 GCF_035609145.1 Eleutherodactylus coqui
GCGGCCTTGTACTGCTTGAGGCGACGTGACATTCATGCACAAGGCACAAGTGCTGGCAGGTTTCTGCGGGCACCCACAGTGCAGCGTTGCATTCTTGAAACCGTTGCTTGACCCTTTCCCTAAAATCAGGAAGATTCGCTTACACCTCTTATGGCTTATAATAGCCGTCTCCTGGGATAACAATAGCAATACTGAGAATAATGAAAATAAAACGCATCATAGGCTGAAGAAATTAAACGCTCGGCACGTCTTTTCTTCAGCCTTACATGACTATATATCTATATATGTATACATCCATATATTTGGGTAGAAATCCATAAAAATATATATCGATATATATGCATTTCTATATATTTATATAGATATTTATCTATACACAGAAACAGATAGATAGATAGATGGATAGATAGATAGATAGATAGATAGATAGATAGATAGATAGATAGATAGATAGATAGATTGATTGATAGAAAGACTGTATGCAATAACCCTGGATGTCTGACAGTTGAAGCAGACTGGTGATGTCATTAAGGCTCTATTATGACACGTACAGCTTGGAAGCATAAATACTACAGCACGGCAGCCATTTATAGCCAGTCTCCATTGGAGATGGAAGTGGGCAGGAATGTACTGGCCTATCTTCCCAAGACGCCACAGCAGCCGGACAAATTGTATGTTCGACAGAATGGCTGTTTTATTCAGCCCATAAGGGTGACTACCCACTACAGTTTTTTTTTTTCACTGCGAAATTCGTAGCAGTTTTTTTTCTGCAGGGGTCTATGGGAATTGTAATGTTAAAATCGAAATCACGCAAATTCGCAATTTACCGCGAAATCGCAATTTTAACATTACAAGTCCCATAGACTCCTGCAGAAAAAAAAACGCTGCGAATTTCGCAGTGAAAAAAAACTGTAGTGGGTAGTCATCCTAAGGGGGAAACGGCGGCCTACAAAATCTGATTGGTCGCTGCTGCCACCATTTATGAAAAGGTCGGCTCAGTTCTTCCATGGATAAGAATAAGGTAGGTACATAGGCAGGCAGGTAGGTTCAGTTTTTGTAGGTTGAGGAATGCTTATGGGCAAGGCCTTATGTCTGAACGCTGGCGCATGAAATGGCAGAGAGGCCCGGCCCTGTGCATTCACTGATTATTGCCGTCAGCTGCTGTCTGCTTTCAAGCATGAATCAGGGGCTTCACACTTATCAACTGGCTTTGATTGTGGGTCACGCAGGTTGGTTGCAATGCCCTAGTATAGACGATACCTGGAACACAAGCCAGTCCTCAGGATGCATTCTAACTCAAGAGCACGATCACGTTGTGCCTGACCAATGTTTCCATCTTGGGTAATAGCACAGTCCTAAGCGATATGGAGTGGAGTTGGCATATGAGCTGGTCTGTGGTTTTGCTTCCAACAGTTTCTACCGCACGCAGATGCTCGGTGGATACAATGTTGCGCGCTGGGGAAAACCCCAGGAATAATCCACAGCAGGCAGGCAAGCAAAGTATAAATAAGGGGGGGATTGGTTAGCTGCCTGCAACTCTTGCTTGTACCCGAATAAGGTTTTGCCTGCAACGCGGCCTAGTACTGCTTGAGGCGACGTGACATTCATGCACAAGGCACAAGTGCTGGCAGGTTTCTGCGGGCACCCACAGTGCAGCGTTGCATTCTTGAAACCGTTGCTTGACCCTTTCCCTAAAATCAGGAAGATTCGCTTACACCTCTTATGGCTTATAATAGCCGTCTCCTGGGATAACAATAGCAATACTGAGAATAATGAAAATAAAACGCATCATAGGCTGAAGAAATTAAACGCTCGGCACGTCTTTTCTTCAGCCTTACATGACTATATATCTATATATGTATACATCCATATATTTGGGTAGAAATCCATAAAAATATATATCGATATATATGCATTTCTATATATTTATATAGATATTTATCTATACACAGAAACAGATAGATAGATAGATGGATGGATAGATAGATAGATAGATAGATAGATTGATAGAAAGACTGTATGCAATAACCATGGATGTCTGACAGTTGAAGCAGACTGGTGATGTCATTAAGGCTCTATTATGACACGTACAGCTTGGAAGCATAAATACTACAGCACGGCAGCCATTTATAGCCAGTCTCCATTGGAGATGGAAGTGGGCAGGAATGTACTGGCCTATCTTCCCAAGACGCCACAGCAGCCGGACAAATTGTATGTTCGACAGAATGGCTGTTTTATTCAGCCCATAAGGGTGACTACCCACTACAGTTTTTTTTTTTCACTGCGAAATTCGTAGCAGTTTTTTTTCTGCAGGGGTCTATGGGAATTGTAATGTTAAAATCGAAATCACGCAAATTCGCAATTTACCGCGAAATCGCGATTTTAACATTACAAGTCCCATAGACTCCTGCAGAAAAAAAAACGCTGCGAATTTCGCAGTGAAAAAAAACTGTAGTGGGTAGTCATCCTAAGGGGGAAACGGCGGCCTACAAAATCTGATTGGTCGCTGCTGCCACCATTTATGAAAAGGTCGGCTCAGTTCTTCCATGGATAAGAATAAGGTAGGTACATAGGCAGGCAGGTAGGTTCAGTTTTTGTAGGTTGAGGAATGCTTATGGGCAAGGCCTTATGTCTGAACGCTGGCGCATGAAATGGCAGAGAGGCCCGGCCCTGTGCATTCACTGATTATTGCCGTCAGCTGCTGTCTGCTTTCAAGCATGAATCAGGGGCTTCACACTTATCAACTGGCTTTGATTGTGGGTCACGCAGGTTGGTTGCAATGCCCTAGTATAAACGATACCTGGAACACAAGCCAGTCCTCAGGATGCATTCTAACTCAAGAGCACGATCACGTTGTGCCTGACCAATGTTTCCATCTTGGGTAATAGCACAGTCCTAAGCGATATGGAGTGGAGTTGGCATATGAGCTGGTCTGTGGTTTTGCTTCCAACAGTTTCTACCGCTCGCAGATGCTCGGTGGATACAATGTTGCGCGCTGGGGAAAACCCCAGGAATAATCCACAGCAGGCAGGCAAGCAAAGTATAAATAAGGGGGGGATTGGTTAGCTGCCTGCAACTCTTGCTTGTACCCGAATAAGGTTTTGCCTGCAACGCGGCCTTGTACTGCTTGAGGCGACGTGACATTCATGCACAAGGCACAAGTGCTGGCAGGTTTCTGCGGGCACCCACAGTGCAGCGTTGCATTCTTGAAACCGTTGCTTGACCCTTTCCCTAAAATCAGGAAGATTCGCTTACACCTCTTATGGCTTATAATAGCCGTCTCCTGGGATAACAATAGCAATACTGAGAATAATGAAAATAAAACGCATCATAGGCTGAAGAAATTAAACGCTCGGCACGTCTTTTCTTCAGCCTTACATGACTATATATCTATATATGTATACATCCATATATTTGGGTAGAAATCCATAAAAATATATATCGATATATATGCATTTCTATATATTTATATAGATATTTATCTATACACAGAAACAGATAGATAGATAGATGGATGGATAGATAGATAGATAGATAGATAGATAGATAGATAGATAGATTGATAGAAAGACTGTATGCAATAACCATGGATGTCTGACAGTTGAAGCAGACTGGTGATGTCATTAAGGCTCTATTATGACACGTACAGCTTGGAAGCATAAATACTACAGCACGGCAGCCATTTATAGCCAGTCTCCATTGGAGATGGAAGTGGGCAGGAATGTACTGGCCTATCTTCCCAAGACGCCACAGCAGCCGGACAAATTGTATGTTCGACAGAATGGCTGTTTTATTCAGCCCATAAGGGTGACTACCCACTACAGTTTTTTTTTTTCACTGCGAAATTCGTAGCAGTTTTTTTTCTGCAGGGGTCTATGGGAATTGTAATGTTAAAATCGAAATCACGCAAATTCGCAATTTACCGCGAAATCGCGATTTTAACATTACAAGTCCCATAGACTCCTGCAGAAAAAAAAACGCTGCGAATTTCGCAGTGAAAAAAAACTGTAGTGGGTAGTCATCCTAAGGGGGAAACGGCGGCCTACAAAATCTGATTGGTCGCTGCTGCCACCATTTATGAAAAGGTCGGCTCAGTTCTTCCATGGATAAGAATAAGGTAGGTACATAGGCAGGCAGGTAGGTTCAGTTTTTGTAGGTTGAGGAATGCTTATGGGCAAGGCCTTATGTCTGAACGCTGGCGCATGAAATGGCAGAGAGGCCCGGCCCTGTGCATTCACTGATTATTGCCGTCAGCTGCTGTCTGCTTTCAAGCATGAATCAGGGGCTTCACACTTATCAACTGGCTTTGATTGTGGGTCACGCAGGTTGGTTGCAATGCCCTAGTATAAACGATACCTGGAACACAAGCCAGTCCTCAGGATGCATTCTAACTCAAGAGCACGATCACGTTGTGCCTGACCAATGTTTCCATCTTGGGTAATAGCACAGTCCTAAGCGATATGGAGTGGAGTTGGCATATGAGCTGGTCTGTGGTTTTGCTTCCAACAGTTTCTACCGCACGCAGATGCTCGGTGGATACAATGTTGCGCGCTGGGGAAAACCCCAGGAATAATCCACAGCAGGCAGGCAAGCAAAGTATAAATAAGGGGGGGATTGGTTAGCTGCCTGCAACTCTTGCTTGTACCCGAATAAGGTTTTGCCTGCAACGCGGCCTAGTACTGCTTGAGGCGACGTGACATTCATGCACAAGGCACAAGTGCTGGCAGGTTTCTGCGGGCACCCACAGTGCAGCGTTGCATTCTTGAAACCGTTGCTTGACCCTTTCCCTAAAATCAGGAAGATTCGCTTACACCTCTTATGGCTTATAATAGCCGTCTCCTGGGATAACAATAGCAATACTGAGAATAATGAAAATAAAACGCATCATAGGCTGAAGAAATTAAACGCTCGGCACGTCTTTTCTTCAGCCTTACATGACTATATATCTATATATGTATACATCCATATATTTGGGTAGAAATCCATAAAAATATATATCGATATATATGCATTTCTATATATTTATATAGATATTTATCTATACACAGAAACAGATAGATAGATAGATGGATGGATAGATAGATAGATAGATAGATAGATAGATAGATAGATAGATAGATAGATTGATAGAAAGACTGTATGCAATAACCATGGATGTCTGACAGTTGAAGCAGACTGGTGATGTCATTAAGGCTCTATTATGACACGTACAGCTTGGAAGCATAAATACTACAGCACGGCAGCCATTTATAGCCAGTCTCCATTGGAGATGGAAGTGGGCAGGAATGTACTGGCCTATCTTCCCAAGACGCCACAGCAGCCGGACAAATTGTATGTTCGACAGAATGGCTGTTTTATTCAGCCCATAAGGGTGACTACCCACTACAGTTTTTTTTTTTCACTGCGAAATTCGTAGCAGTTTTTTTTCTGCAGGGGTCTATGGGAATTGTAATGTTAAAATCGAAATCACGCAAATTCGCAATTTACCGCGAAATCGCGATTTTAACATTACAAGTCCCATAGACTCCTGCAGAAAAAAAAACGCTGCGAATTTCGCAGTGAAAAAAAACTGTAGTGGGTAGTCATCCTAAGGGGGAAACGGCGGCCTACAAAATCTGATTGGTCGCTGCTGCCACCATTTATGAAAAGGTCGGCTCAGTTCTTCCATGGATAAGAATAAGGTAGGTACATAGGCAGGCAGGTAGGTTCAGTTTTTGTAGGTTGAGGAATGCTTATGGGCAAGGCCTTATGTCTGAACGCTGGCGCATGAAATGGCAGAGAGGCCCGGCCCTGTGCATTCACTGATTATTGCCGTCAGCTGCTGTCTGCTTTCAAGCATGAATCAGGGGCTTCACACTTATCAACTGGCTTTGATTGTGGGTCACGCAGGTTGGTTGCAATGCCCTAGTATAAACGATACCTGGAACACAAGCCAGTCCTCAGGATGCATTCTAACTCAAGAGCACGATCACGTTGTGCCTGACCAATGTTTCCATCTTGGGTAATAGCACAGTCCTAAGCGATATGGAGTGGAGTTGGCATATGAGCTGGTCTGTGGTTTTGCTTCCAACAGTTTCCACCGCACGCAGATGCTCGGTGGATACAATGTTGCGCGCTGGGGAAAACCCCAGGAATAATCCACAGCAGGCAGGCAAGCAAAGTATAAATAAGGGGGGGATTGGTTAGCTGCCTGCAACTCTTGCTTGTACCCGAATAAGGTTTTGCCTGCAACGCGGCCTTGTACTGCTTGAGGCGACGTGACATTCATGCACAAGGCACAAGTGCTGGCAGGTTTCTGCGGGCACCCACAGTGCAGCGTTGCATTCTTGAAACCGTTGCTTGACCCTTTCCCTAAAATCAGGAAGATTCGCTTACACCTCTTATGGCTTATAATAGCCGTCTCCTGGGATAACAATAGCAATACTGAGAATAATGAAAATAAAACGCATCATAGGCTGAAGAAATTAAACGCTCGGCACGTCTTTTCTTCAGCCTTACATGACTATATATCTATATATGTATACATCCATATATTTGGGTAGAAATCCATAAAAATATATATCGATATATATGCATTTCTATATATTTATATAGATATTTATCTATACACAGAAACAGATAGATAGATAGATGGATGGATAGATAGATAGATAGATAGATAGATTGATAGAAAGACTGTATGCAATAACCATGGATGTCTGACAGTTGAAGCAGACTGGTGATGTCATTAAGGCTCTATTATGACACGTACAGCTTGGAAGCATAAATACTACAGCACGGCAGCCATTTATAGCCAGTCTCCATTGGAGATGGAAGTGGGCAGGAATGTACTGGCCTATCTTCCCAAGACGCCACAGCAGCCGGACAAATTGTATGTTCGACAGAATGGCTGTTTTATTCAGCCCATAAGGGTGACTACCCACTACAGTTTTTTTTTTTCACTGCGAAATTCGTAGCAGTTTTTTTTCTGCAGGGGTCTATGGGAATTGTAATGTTAAAATCGAAATCACGCAAATTCGCAATTTACCGCGAAATCGCGATTTTAACATTACAAGTCCCATAGACTCCTGCAGAAAAAAAAACGCTGCGAATTTCGCAGTGAAAAAAAACTGTAGTGGGTAGTCATCCTAAGGGGGAAACGGCGGCCTACAAAATCTGATTGGTCGCTGCTGCCACCATTTATGAAAAGGTCGGCTCAGTTCTTCCATGGATAAGAATAAGGTAGGTACATAGGCAGGCAGGTAGGTTCAGTTTTTGTAGGTTGAGGAATGCTTATGGGCAAGGCCTTATGTCTGAACGCTGGCGCATGAAATGGCAGAGAGGCCCGGCCCTGTGCATTCACTGATTATTGCCGTCAGCTGCTGTCTGCTTTCAAGCATGAATCAGGGGCTTCACACTTATCAACTGGCTTTGATTGTGGGTCACGCAGGTTGGTTGCAATGCCCTAGTATAAACGATACCTGGAACACAAGCCAGTCCTCAGGATGCATTCTAACTCAAGAGCACGATCACGTTGTGCCTGACCAATGTTTCCATCTTGGGTAATAGCACAGTCCTAAGCGATATGGAGTGGAGTTGGCATATGAGCTGGTCTGTGGTTTTGCTTCCAACAGTTTCCACCGCACGCAGATGCTCGGTGGATACAATGTTGCGCGCTGGGGAAAACCCCAGGAATAATCCACAGCAGGCAGGCAAGCAAAGTATAAATAAGGGGGGGATTGGTTAGCTGCCTGCAACTCTTGCTTGTACCCGAATAAGGTTTTGCCTGCAACGCGGCCTTGTACTGCTTGAGGCGACGTGACATTCATGCACAAGGCACAAGTGCTGGCAGGTTTCTGCGGGCACCCACAGTGCAGCGTTGCATTCTTGAAACCGTTGCTTGACCCTTTCCCTAAAATCAGGAAGATTCGCTTACACCTCTTATGGCTTATAATAGCCGTCTCCTGGGATAACAATAGCAATACTGAGAATAATGAAAATAAAACGCATCATAGGCTGAAGAAATTAAACGCTCGGCACGTCTTTTCTTCAGCCTTACATGACTATATATTTATATATGTATACATCCATATATTTGGGTAGAAATCCATAAAAATATATATCGATATATATGCATTTCTATATATTTATATAGATATTTATCTATACACAGAAACAGATAGATAGATAGATAGATGGATGGATAGATAGATAGATAGATAGATAGATAGATTGATAGAAAGACTGTATGCAATAACCATGGATGTCTGACAGTTGAAGCAGACTGGTGATGTCATTAAGGCTCTATTATGACACGTACAGCTTGGAAGCATAAATACTACAGCACGGCAGCCATTTATAGCCAGTCTCCATTGGAGATGGAAGTGGGCAGGAATGTACTGGCCTATCTTCCCAAGACGCCACAGCAGCCGGACAAATTGTATGTTCGACAGAATGGCTGTTTTATTCAGCCCATAAGGGTGACTACCCACTACAGTTTTTTTTTTTCACTGCGAAATTCGTAGCAGTTTTTTTTCTGCAGGGGTCTATGGGAATTGTAATGTTAAAATCGAAATCACGCAAATTCGCAATTTACCGCGAAATCGCGATTTTAACATTACAAGTCCCATAGACTCCTGCAGAAAAAAAAACGCTGCGAATTTCGCAGTGAAAAAAAACTGTAGTGGGTAGTCATCCTAAGGGGGAAACGGCGGCCTACAAAATCTGATTGGTCGCTGCTGCCACCATTTATGAAAAGGTCGGCTCAGTTCTTCCATGGATAAGAATAAGGTAGGTACATAGGCAGGCAGGTAGGTTCAGTTTTTGTAGGTTGAGGAATGCTTATGGGCAAGGCCTTATGTCTGAACGCTGGCGCATGAAATGGCAGAGAGGCCCGGCCCTGTGCATTCACTGATTATTGCCGTCAGCTGCTGTCTGCTTTCAAGCATGAATCAGGGGCTTCACACTTATCAACTGGCTTTGATTGTGGGTCACGCAGGTTGGTTGCAATGCCCTAGTATAAACGATACCTGGAACACAAGCCAGTCCTCAGGATGCATTCTAACTCAAGAGCACGATCACGTTGTGCCTGACCAATGTTTCCATCTTGGGTAATAGCACAGTCCTAAGCGATATGGAGTGGAGTTGGCATATGAGCTGGTCTGTGGTTTTGCTTCCAACAGTTTCTACCGCACGCAGATGCTCGGTGGATACAATGTTGCGCGCTGGGGAAAACCCCAGGAATAATCCACAGCAGGCAGGCAAGCAAAGTATAAATAAGGGGGGGATTGGTTAGCTGCCTGCAACTCTTGCTTGTACCCGAATAAGGTTTTGCCTGCAACGCGGCCTTGTACTGCTTGAGGCGACGTGACATTCATGCACAAGGCACAAGTGCTGGCAGGTTTCTGCGGGCACCCACAGTGCAGCGTTGCATTCTTGAAACCGTTGCTTGACCCTTTCCCTAAAATCAGGAAGATTCGCTTACACCTCTTATGGCTTATAATAGCCGTCTCCTGGGATAACAATAGCAATACTGAGAATAATGAAAATAAAACGCATCATAGGCTGAAGAAATTAAACGCTCGGCACGTCTTTTCTTCAGCCTTACATGACTATATATCTATATATGTATACATCCATATATTTGGGTAGAAATCCATAAAAATATATATCGATATATATGCATTTCTATATATTTATATAGATATTTATCTATACACAGAAACAGATAGATAGATAGATGGATGGATAGATAGATAGATAGATAGATAGATTGATAGAAAGACTGTATGCAATAACCATGGATGTCTGACAGTTGAAGCAGACTGGTGATGTCATTAAGGCTCTATTATGACACGTACAGCTTGGAAGCATAAATACTACAGCACGGCAGCCATTTATAGCCAGTCTCCATTGGAGATGGAAGTGGGCAGGAATGTACTGGCCTATCTTCCCAAGACGCCACAGCAGCCGGACAAATTGTATGTTCGACAGAATGGCTGTTTTATTCAGCCCATAAGGGTGACTACCCACTACAGTTTTTTTTTTTCACTGCGAAATTCGTAGCAGTTTTTTTTCTGCAGGGGTCTATGGGAATTGTAATGTTAAAATCGAAATCACGCAAATTCGCAATTTACCGCGAAATCGCGATTTTAACATTACAAGTCCCATAGACTCCTGCAGAAAAAAAAACGCTGCGAATTTCGCAGTGAAAAAAAACTGTAGTGGGTAGTCATCCTAAGGGGGAAACGGCGGCCTACAAAATCTGATTGGTCGCTGCTGCCACCATTTATGAAAAGGTCGGCTCAGTTCTTCCATGGATAAGAATAAGGTAGGTACATAGGCAGGCAGGTAGGTTCAGTTTTTGTAGGTTGAGGAATGCTTATGGGCAAGGCCTTATGTCTGAACGCTGGCGCATGAAATGGCAGAGAGGCCCGGCCCTGTGCATTCACTGATTATTGCCGTCAGCTGCTGTCTGCTTTCAAGCATGAATCAGGGGCTTCACACTTATCAACTGGCTTTGATTGTGGGTCACGCAGGTTGGTTGCAATGCCCTAGTATAAACGATACCTGGAACACAAGCCAGTCCTCAGGATGCATTCTAACTCAAGAGCACGATCACGTTGTGCCTGACCAATGTTTCCATCTTGGGTAATAGCACAGTCCTAAGCGATATGGAGTGGAGTTGGCATATGAGCTGGTCTGTGGTTTTGCTTCCAACAGTTTCCACCGCACGCAGATGCTCGGTGGATACAATGTTGCGCGCTGGGGAAAACCCCAGGAATAATCCACAGCAGGCAGGCAAGCAAAGTATAAATAAGGGGGGGATTGGTTAGCTGCCTGCAACTCTTGCTTGTACCCGAATAAGGTTTTGCCTGCAACGCGGCCTTGTACTGCTTGAGGCGACGTGACATTCATGCACAAGGCACAAGTGCTGGCAGGTTTCTGCGGGCACCCACAGTGCAGCGTTGCATTCTTGAAACCGTTGCTTGACCCTTTCCCTAAAATCAGGAAGATTCGCTTACACCTCTTATGGCTTATAATAGCCGTCTCCTGGGATAACAATAGCAATACTGAGAATAATGAAAATAAAACGCATCATAGGCTGAAGAAATTAAACGCTCGGCACGTCTTTTCTTCAGCCTTACATGACTATATATCTATATATGTATACATCCATATATTTGGGTAGAAATCCATAAAAATATATATCGATATATATGCATTTCTATATATTTATATAGATATTTATCTATACACAGAAACAGATAGATAGATGGATAGATAGATAGATAGATAGATAGATAGATAGATAGATAGATAGATAGATAGATAGATAGATTGATTGATAGAAAGACTGTATGCAATAACCCTGGATGTCTGACAGTTGAAGCAGACTGGTGATGTCATTAAGGCTCTATTATGACACGTACAGCTTGGAAGCATAAATACTACAGCACGGCAGCCATTTATAGCCAGTCTCCATTGGAGATGGAAGTGGGCAGGAATGTACTGGCCTATCTTCCCAAGACGCCACAGCAGCCGGACAAATTGTATGTTCGACAGAATGGCTGTTTTATTCAGCCCATAAGGGTGACTACCCACTACAGTTTTTTTTTTTCACTGCGAAATTCGTAGCAGTTTTTTTTCTGCAGGGGTCTATGGGAATTGTAATGTTAAAATCGAAATCACGCAAATTCGCAATTTACCGCGAAATCGCGATTTTAACATTACAAGTCCCATAGACTCCTGCAGAAAAAAAAACGCTGCGAATTTCGCAGTGAAAAAAAACTGTAGTGGGTAGTCATCCTAAGGGGGAAACGGCGGCCTACAAAATCTGATTGGTCGCTGCTGCCACCATTTATGAAAAGGTCGGCTCAGTTCTTCCATGGATAAGAATAAGGTAGGTACATAGGCAGGCAGGTAGGTTCAGTTTTTGTAGGTTGAGGAATGCTTATGGGCAAGGCCTTATGTCTGAACGCTGGCGCATGAAATGGCAGAGAGGCCCGGCCCTGTGCATTCACTGATTATTGCCGTCAGCTGCTGTCTGCTTTCAAGCATGAATCAGGGGCTTCACACTTATCAACTGGCTTTGATTGTGGGTCACGCAGGTTGGTTGCAATGCCCTAGTATAAACGATACCTGGAACACAAGCCAGTCCTCAGGATGCATTCTAACTCAAGAGCACGATCACGTTGTGCCTGACCAATGTTTCCATCTTGGGTAATAGCACAGTCCTAAGCGATATGGAGTGGAGTTGGCATATGAGCTGGTCTGTGGTTTTGCTTCCAACAGTTTCTACCGCACGCAGATGCTCGGTGGATACAATGTTGCGCGCTGGGGAAAACCCCAGGAATAATCCACAGCAGGCAGGCAAGCAAAGTATAAATAAGGGGGGGATTGGTTAGCTGCCTGCAACTCTTGCTTGTACCCGAATAAGGTTTTGCCTGCAACGCGGCCTTGTACTGCTTGAGGCGACGTGACATTCATGCACAAGGCACAAGTGCTGGCAGGTTTCTGCGGGCACCCACAGTGCAGCGTTGCATTCTTGAAACCGTTGCTTGACCCTTTCCCTAAAATCAGGAAGATTCGCTTACACCTCTTATGGCTTATAATAGCCGTCTCCTGGGATAACAATAGCAATACTGAGAATAATGAAAATAAAACGCATCATAGGCTGAAGAAATTAAACGCTCGGCACGTCTTTTCTTCAGCCTTACATGACTATATATCTATATATGTATACATCCATATATTTGGGTAGAAATCCATAAAAATATATATCGATATATATGCATTTCTATATATTTATATAGATATTTATCTATACACAGAAACAGATAGATAGATAGATGGATGGATAGATAGATAGATAGATAGATAGATAGATAGATTGATAGAAAGACTGTATGCAATAACCATGGATGTCTGACAGTTGAAGCAGACTGGTGATGTCATTAAGGCTCTATTATGACACGTACAGCTTGGAAGCATAAATACTACAGCACGGCAGCCATTTATAGCCAGTCTCCATTGGAGATGGAAGTGGGCAGGAATGTACTGGCCTATCTTCCCAAGACGCCACAGCAGCCGGACAAATTGTATGTTCGACAGAATGGCTGTTTTATTCAGCCCATAAGGGTGACTACCCACTACAGTTTTTTTTTTTCACTGCGAAATTCGTAGCAGTTTTTTTTCTGCAGGGGTCTATGGGAATTGTAATGTTAAAATCGAAATCACGCAAATTCGCAATTTACCGCGAAATCGCGATTTTAACATTACAAGTCCCATAGACTCCTGCAGAAAAAAAAACGCTGCGAATTTCGCAGTGAAAAAAAACTGTAGTGGGTAGTCATCCTAAGGGGGAAACGGCGGCCTACAAAATCTGATTGGTCGCTGCTGCCACCATTTATGAAAAGGTCGGCTCAGTTCTTCCATGGATAAGAATAAGGTAGGTACATAGGCAGGCAGGTAGGTTCAGTTTTTGTAGGTTGAGGAATGCTTATGGGCAAGGCCTTATGTCTGAACGCTGGCGCATGAAATGGCAGAGAGGCCCGGCCCTGTGCATTCACTGATTATTGCCGTCAGCTGCTGTCTGCTTTCAAGCATGAATCAGGGGCTTCACACTTATCAACTGGCTTTGATTGTGGGTCACGCAGGTTGGTTGCAATGCCCTAGTATAAACGATACCTGGAACACAAGCCAGTCCTCAGGATGCATTCTAACTCAAGAGCACGATCACGTTGTGCCTGACCAATGTTTCCATCTTGGGTAATAGCACAGTCCTAAGCGATATGGAGTGGAGTTGGCATATGAGCTGGTCTGTGGTTTTGCTTCCAACAGTTTCCACCGCACGCAGATGCTCGGTGGATACAATGTTGCGCGCTGGGGAAAACCCCAGGAATAATCCACAGCAGGCAGGCAAGCAAAGTATAAATAAGGGGGGGATTGGTTAGCTGCCTGCAACTCTTGCTTGTACCCGAATAAGGTTTTGCCTGCAACGCGGCCTTGTACTGCTTGAGGCGACGTGACATTCATGCACAAGGCACAAGTGCTGGCAGGTTTCTGCGGGCACCCACAGTGCAGCGTTGCATTCTTGAAACCGTTGCTTGACCCTTTCCCTAAAATCAGGAAGATTCGCTTACACCTCTTATGGCTTATAATAGCCGTCTCCTGGGATAACAATAGCAATACTGAGAATAATGAAAATAAAACGCATCATAGGCTGAAGAAATTAAACGCTCGGCACGTCTTTTCTTCAGCCTTACATGACTATATATCTATATATGTATACATCCATATATTTGGGTAGAAATCCATAAAAATATATATCGATATATATGCATTTCTATATATTTATATAGATATTTATCTATACACAGAAACAGATAGATAGATAGATGGATAGATAGATAGATAGATAGATAGATAGATAGATAGATAGATAGATAGATAGATAGATAGATAGATAGATAGATAGATAGATAGATAGATAGATTGATTGATAGAAAGACTGTATGCAATAACCCTGGATGTCTGACAGTTGAAGCAGACTGGTGATGTCATTAAGGCTCTATTATGACACGTACAGCTTGGAAGCATAAATACTACAGCACGGCAGCCATTTATAGCCAGTCTCCATTGGAGATGGAAGTGGGCAGGAATGTACTGGCCTATCTTCCCAAGACGCCACAGCAGCCGGACAAATTGTATGTTCGACAGAATGGCTGTTTTATTCAGCCCATAAGGGTGACTACCCACTACAGTTTTTTTTTTTCACTGCGAAATTCGTAGCAGTTTTTTTTCTGCAGGGGTCTATGGGAATTGTAATGTTAAAATCGAAATCACGCAAATTCGCAATTTACCGCGAAATCGCAATTTTAACATTACAAGTCCCATAGACTCCTGCAGAAAAAAAAACGCTGCGAATTTCGCAGTGAAAAAAAACTGTAGTGGGTAGTCATCCTAAGGGGGAAACGGCGGCCTACAAAATCTGATTGGTCGCTGCTGCCACCATTTATGAAAAGGTCGGCTCAGTTCTTCCATGGATAAGAATAAGGTAGGTACATAGGCAGGCAGGTAGGTTCAGTTTTTGTAGGTTGAGGAATGCTTATGGGCAAGGCCTTATGTCTGAACGCTGGCGCATGAAATGGCAGAGAGGCCCGGCCCTGTGCATTCACTGATTATTGCCGTCAGCTGCTGTCTGCTTTCAAGCATGAATCAGGGGCTTCACACTTATCAACTGGCTTTGATTGTGGGTCACGCAGGTTGGTTGCAATGCCCTAGTATAAACGATACCTGGAACACAAGCCAGTCCTCAGGATGCATTCTAACTCAAGAGCACGATCACGTTGTGCCTGACCAATGTTTCCATCTTGGGTAATAGCACAGTCCTAAGCGATATGGAGTGGAGTTGGCATATGAGCTGGTCTGTGGTTTTGCTTCCAACAGTTTCTACCGCACGCAGATGCTCGGTGGATACAATGTTGCGCGCTGGGGAAAACCCCAGGAATAATCCACAGCAGGCAGGCAAGCAAAGTATAAATAAGGGGGGGATTGGTTAGCTGCCTGCAACTCTTGCTTGTACCCGAATAAGGTTTTGCCTGCAACGCGGCCTTGTACTGCTTGAGGCGACGTGACATTCATGCACAAGGCACAAGTGCTGGCAGGTTTCTGCGGGCACCCACAGTGCAGCGTTGCATTCTTGAAACCGTTGCTTGACCCTTTCCCTAAAATCAGGAAGATTCGCTTACACCTCTTATGGCTTATAATAGCCGTCTCCTGGGATAACAATAGCAATACTGAGAATAATGAAAATAAAACGCATCATAGGCTGAAGAAATTAAACGCTCGGCACGTCTTTTCTTCAGCCTTACATGACTA
Source organism: Eleutherodactylus coqui (assembly GCF_035609145.1). Classification (NCBI taxonomy): domain Eukaryota; kingdom Metazoa; phylum Chordata; class Amphibia; order Anura; family Eleutherodactylidae; genus Eleutherodactylus; species Eleutherodactylus coqui. The sequence goes on from NW_027102392.1 coordinate 615,862, forward strand.
TATATCTATATATGTATACATCCATATATTTGGGTAGAAATCCATAAAAATATATATCGATATATATGCATTTCTATATATTTATATAGATTTTTATCTATACACAGAAACAGATAGATAGATAGATGGATGGATAGATAGATAGATAGATAGATTGATAGAAAGACTGTATGCAATAACCATGGATGTCTGACAGTTGAAGCAGACTGGTGATGTCATTAAGGCTCTATTATGACACGTACAGCTTGGAAGCATAAATACTACAGCACGGCAGCCATTTATAGCCAGTCTCCATTGGAGATGGAAGTGGGCAGGAATGTACTGGCCTATCTTCCCAAGACGCCACAGCAGCCGGACAAATTGTATGTTCGACAGAATGGCTGTTTTATTCAGCCCATAAGGGTGACTACCCACTACAGTTTTTTTTTTTCACTGCGAAATTCGTAGCAGTTTTTTTTCTGCAGGGGTCTATGGGAATTGTAATGTTAAAATCGAAATCACGCAAATTCGCAATTTACCGCGAAATCGCGATTTTAACATTACAAGTCCCATAGACTCCTGCAGAAAAAAAAACGCTGCGAATTTCGCAGTGAAAAAAAACTGTAGTGGGTAGTCATCCTAAGGGGGAAACGGCGGCCTACAAAATCTGATTGGTCGCTGCTGCCACCATTTATGAAAAGGTCGGCTCAGTTCTTCCATGGATAAGAATAAGGTAGGTACATAGGCAGGCAGGTAGGTTCAGTTTTTGTAGGTTGAGGAATGCTTATGGGCAAGGCCTTATGTCTGAACGCTGGCGCATGAAATGGCAGAGAGGCCCGGCCCTGTGCATTCACTGATTATTGCCGTCAGCTGCTGTCTGCTTTCAAGCATGAATCAGGGGCTTCACACTTATCAACTGGCTTTGATTGTGGGTCACGCAGGTTGGTTGCAATGCCCTAGTATAAACGATACCTGGAACACAAGCCAGTCCTCAGGATGCATTCTAACTCAAGAGCACGATCACGTTGTGCCTGACCAATGTTTCCATCTTGGGTAATAGCACAGTCCTAAGCGATATGGAGTGGAGTTGGCATATGAGCTGGTCTGTGGTTTTGCTTCCAACAGTTTCTACCGCACGCAGATGCTCGGTGGATACAATGTTGCGCGCTGGGGAAAACCCCAGGAATAATCCACAGCAGGCAGGCAAGCAAAGTATAAATAAGGGGGGGATTGGTTAGCTGCCTGCAACTCTTGCTTGTACCCGAATAAGGTTTTGCCTGCAACGCGGCCTTGTACTGCTTGAGGCGACGTGACATTCATGCACAAGGCACAAGTGCTGGCAGGTTTCTGCGGGCACCCACAGTGCAGCGTTGCATTCTTGAAACCGTTGCTTGACCCTTTCCCTAAAATCAGGAAGATTCGCTTACACCTCTTATGGCTTATAATAGCCGTCTCCTGGGATAACAATAGCAATACTGAGAATAATGAAAATAAAACGCATCATAGGCTGAAGAAATTAAACGCTCGGCACGTCTTTTCTTCAGCCTTACATGACTATATATCTATATATGTATACATCCATATATTTGGGTAGAAATCCATAAAAATATATATCGATATATATGCATTTCTATATATTTATATAGATATTTATCTATACACAGAAACAGATAGATAGATAGATGGATGGATAGATAGATAGATAGATAGATAGATAGATAGATAGATAGATTGATAGAAAGACTGTATGCAATAACCATGGATGTCTGACAGTTGAAGCAGACTGGTGATGTCATTAAGGCTCTATTATGACACGTACAGCTTGGAAGCATAAATACTACAGCACGGCAGCCATTTATAGCCAGTCTCCATTGGAGATGGAAGTGGGCAGGAATGTACTGGCCTATCTTCCCAAGACGCCACAGCAGCCGGACAAATTGTATGTTCGACAGAATGGCTGTTTTATTCAGCCCATAAGGGTGACTACCCACTACAGTTTTTTTTTTTCACTGCGAAATTCGTAGCAGTTTTTTTTCTGCAGGGGTCTATGGGAATTGTAATGTTAAAATCGAAATCACGCAAATTCGCAATTTACCGCGAAATCGCGATTTTAACATTACAAGTCCCATAGACTCCTGCAGAAAAAAAAACGCTGCGAATTTCGCAGTGAAAAAAAACTGTAGTGGGTAGTCATCCTAAGGGGGAAACGGCGGCCTACAAAATCTGATTGGTCGCTGCTGCCACCATTTATGAAAAGGTCGGCTCAGTTCTTCCATGGATAAGAATAAGGTAGGTACATAGGCAGGCAGGTAGGTTCAGTTTTTGTAGGTTGAGGAATGCTTATGGGCAAGGCCTTATGTCTGAACGCTGGCGCATGAAATGGCAGAGAGGCCCGGCCCTGTGCATTCACTGATTATTGCCGTCAGCTGCTGTCTGCTTTCAAGCATGAATCAGGGGCTTCACACTTATCAACTGGCTTTGATTGTGGGTCACGCAGGTTGGTTGCAATGCCCTAGTATAAACGATACCTGGAACACAAGCCAGTCCTCAGGATGCATTCTAACTCAAGAGCACGATCACGTTGTGCCTGACCAATGTTTCCATCTTGGGTAATAGCACAGTCCTAAGCGATATGGAGTGGAGTTGGCATATGAGCTGGTCTGTGGTTTTGCTTCCAACAGTTTCCACCGCACGCAGATGCTCGGTGGATACAATGTTGCGCGCTGGGGAAAACCCCAGGAATAATCCACAGCAGGCAGGCAAGCAAAGTATAAATAAGGGGGGGATTGGTTAGCTGCCTGCAACTCTTGCTTGTACCCGAATAAGGTTTTGCCTGCAACGCGGCCTTGTACTGCTTGAGGCGACGTGACATTCATGCACAAGGCACAAGTGCTGGCAGGTTTCTGCGGGCACCCACAGTGCAGCGTTGCATTCTTGAAACCGTTGCTTGACCCTTTCCCTAAAATCAGGAAGATTCGCTTACACCTCTTATGGCTTATAATAGCCGTCTCCTGGGATAACAATAGCAATACTGAGAATAATGAAAATAAAACGCATCATAGGCTGAAGAAATTAAACGCTCGGCACGTCTTTTCTTCAGCCTTACATGACTATATATCTATATATGTATACATCCATATATTTGGGTAGAAATCCATAAAAATATATATCGATATATATGCATTTCTATATATTTATATAGATATTTATCTATACACAGAAACAGATAGATAGATGGATAGATAGATAGATAGATAGATAGATAGATAGATAGATAGATAGATAGATAGATAGATAGATAGATAGATAGATAGATTGATAGAAAGACTGTATGCAATAACCATGGATGTCTGACAGTTGAAGCAGACTGGTGATGTCATTAAGGCTCTATTATGACACGTACAGCTTGGAAGCATAAATACTACAGCACGGCAGCCATTTATAGCCAGTCTCCATTGGAGATGGAAGTGGGCAGGAATGTACTGGCCTATCTTCCCAAGACGCCACAGCAGCCGGACAAATTGTATGTTCGACAGAATGGCTGTTTTATTCAGCCCATAAGGGTGACTACCCACTACAGTTTTTTTTTTTCACTGCGAAATTCGTAGCAGTTTTTTTTCTGCAGGGGTCTATGGGAATTGTAATGTTAAAATCGAAATCACGCAAATTCGCAATTTACCGCGAAATCGCGATTTTAACATTACAAGTCCCATAGACTCCTGCAGAAAAAAAAACGCTGCGAATTTCGCAGTGAAAAAAAACTGTAGTGGGTAGTCATCCTAAGGGGGAAACGGCGGCCTACAAAATCTGATTGGTCGCTGCTGCCACCATTTATGAAAAGGTCGGCTCAGTTCTTCCATGGATAAGAATAAGGTAGGTACATAGGCAGGCAGGTAGGTTCAGTTTTTGTAGGTTGAGGAATGCTTATGGGCAAGGCCTTATGTCTGAACGCTGGCGCATGAAATGGCAGAGAGGCCCGGCCCTGTGCATTCACTGATTATTGCCGTCAGCTGCTGTCTGCTTTCAAGCATGAATCAGGGGCTTCACACTTATCAACTGGCTTTGATTGTGGGTCACGCAGGTTGGTTGCAATGCCCTAGTATAAACGATACCTGGAACACAAGCCAGTCCTCAGGATGCATTCTAACTCAAGAGCACGATCACGTTGTGCCTGACCAATGTTTCCATCTTGGGTAATAGCACAGTCCTAAGCGATATGGAGTGGAGTTGGCATATGAGCTGGTCTGTGGTTTTGCTTCCAACAGTTTCTACCGCACGCAGATGCTCGGTGGATACAATGTTGCGCGCTGGGGAAAACCCCAGGAATAATCCACAGCAGGCAGGCAAGCAAAGTATAAATAAGGGGGGGATTGGTTAGCTGCCTGCAACTCTTGCTTGTACCCGAATAAGGTTTTGCCTGCAACGCGGCCTTGTACTGCTTGAGGCGACGTGACATTCATGCACAAGGCACAAGTGCTGGCAGGTTTCTGCGGGCACCCACAGTGCAGCGTTGCATTCTTGAAACCGTTGCTTGACCCTTTCCCTAAAATCAGGAAGATTCGCTTACACCTCTTATGGCTTATAATAGCCGTCTCCTGGGATAACAATAGCAATACTGAGAATAATGAAAATAAAACGCATCATAGGCTGAAGAAATTAAACGCTCGGCACGTCTTTTCTTCAGCCTTACATGACTATATATCTATATATGTATACATCCATATATTTGGGTAGAAATCCATAAAAATATATATCGATATATATGCATTTCTATATATTTATATAGATTTTTATCTATACACAGAAACAGATAGATAGATAGATGGATGGATAGATAGATAGATAGATAGATAGATTGATAGAAAGACTGTATGCAATAACCATGGATGTCTGACAGTTGAAGCAGACTGGTGATGTCATTAAGGCTCTATTATGACACGTACAGCTTGGAAGCATAAATACTACAGCACGGCAGCCATTTATAGCCAGTCTCCATTGGAGATGGAAGTGGGCAGGAATGTACTGGCCTATCTTCCCAAGACGCCACAGCAGCCGGACAAATTGTATGTTCGACAGAATGGCTGTTTTATTCAGCCCATAAGGGTGACTACCCACTACAGTTTTTTTTTTTCACTGCGAAATTCGTAGCAGTTTTTTTTCTGCAGGGGTCTATGGGAATTGTAATGTTAAAATCGAAATCACGCAAATTCGCAATTTACCGCGAAATCGCGATTTTAACATTACAAGTCCCATAGACTCCTGCAGAAAAAAAAACGCTGCGAATTTCGCAGTGAAAAAAAACTGTAGTGGGTAGTCATCCTAAGGGGGAAACGGCGGCCTACAAAATCTGATTGGTCGCTGCTGCCACCATTTATGAAAAGGTCGGCTCAGTTCTTCCATGGATAAGAATAAGGTAGGTACATAGGCAGGCAGGTAGGTTCAGTTTTTGTAGGTTGAGGAATGCTTATGGGCAAGGCCTTATGTCTGAACGCTGGCGCATGAAATGGCAGAGAGGCCCGGCCCTGTGCATTCACTGATTATTGCCGTCAGCTGCTGTCTGCTTTCAAGCATGAATCAGGGGCTTCACACTTATCAACTGGCTTTGATTGTGGGTCACGCAGGTTGGTTGCAATGCCCTAGTATAAACGATACCTGGAACACAAGCCAGTCCTCAGGATGCATTCTAACTCAAGAGCACGATCACGTTGTGCCTGACCAATGTTTCCATCTTGGGTAATAGCACAGTCCTAAGCGATATGGAGTGGAGTTGGCATATGAGCTGGTCTGTGGTTTTGCTTCCAACAGTTTCTACCGCACGCAGATGCTCGGTGGATACAATGTTGCGCGCTGGGGAAAACCCCAGGAATAATCCACAGCAGGCAGGCAAGCAAAGTATAAATAAGGGGGGGATTGGTTAGCTGCCTGCAACTCTTGCTTGTACCCGAATAAGGTTTTGCCTGCAACGCGGCCTTGTACTGCTTGAGGCGACGTGACATTCATGCACAAGGCACAAGTGCTGGCAGGTTTCTGCGGGCACCCACAGTGCAGCGTTGCATTCTTGAAACCGTTGCTTGACCCTTTCCCTAAAATCAGGAAGATTCGCTTACACCTCTTATGGCTTATAATAGCCGTCTCCTGGGATAACAATAGCAATACTGAGAATAATGAAAATAAAACGCATCATAGGCTGAAGAAATTAAACGCTCGGCACGTCTTTTCTTCAGCCTTACATGACTATATATCTATATATGTATACATCCATATATTTGGGTAGAAATCCATAAAAATATATATCGATATATATGCATTTCTATATATTTATATAGATATTTATCTATACACAGAAACAGATAGATAGATAGATGGATGGATAGATAGATAGATAGATAGATAGATAGATAGATTGATAGAAAGACTGTATGCAATAACCATGGATGTCTGACAGTTGAAGCAGACTGGTGATGTCATTAAGGCTCTATTATGACACGTACAGCTTGGAAGCATAAATACTACAGCACGGCAGCCATTTATAGCCAGTCTCCATTGGAGATGGAAGTTGGCAGGAATGTACTGGCCTATCTTCCCAAGACGCCACCGCAGCCGGACAAATTGTATGTTCGACAGAATGGCTGTTTTATTCAGCCCATAAGGGTGACTACCCACTACAGTTTTTTTTTTTCACTGCGAAATTCGTAGCAGTTTTTTTTCTGCAGGGGTCTATGGGAATTGTAATGTTAAAATCGAAATCACGCAAATTCGCAATTTACCGCGAAATCGCGATTTTAACATTACAAGTCCCATAGACTCCTGCAGAAAAAAAAACGCTGCGAATTTCGCAGTGAAAAAAAACTGTAGTGGGTAGTCATCCTAAGGGGGAAACGGCGGCCTACAAAATCTGATTGGTCGCTGCTGCCACCATTTATGAAAAGGTCGGCTCAGTTCTTCCATGGATAAGAATAAGGTAGGTACATAGGCAGGCAGGTAGGTTCAGTTTTTGTAGGTTGAGGAATGCTTATGGGCAAGGCCTTATGTCTGAACGCTGGCGCATGAAATGGCAGAGAGGCCCGGCCCTGTGCATTCACTGATTATTGCCGTCAGCTGCTGTCTGCTTTCAAGCATGAATCAGGGGCTTCACACTTATCAACTGGCTTTGATTGTGGGTCACGCAGGTTGGTTGCAATGCCCTAGTATAAACGATACCTGGAACACAAGCCAGTCCTCAGGATGCATTCTAACTCAAGAGCACGATCACGTTGTGCCTGACCAATGTTTCCATCTTGGGTAATAGCACAGTCCTAAGCGATATGGAGTGGAGTTGGCATATGAGCTGGTCTGTGGTTTTGCTTCCAACAGTTTCCACCGCACGCAGATGCTCGGTGGATACAATGTTGCGCGCTGGGGAAAACCCCAGGAATAATCCACAGCAGGCAGGCAAGCAAAGTATAAATAAGGGGGGGATTGGTTAGCTGCCTGCAACTCTTGCTTGTACCCGAATAAGGTTTTGCCTGCAACGCGGCCTTGTACTGCTTGAGGCGACGTGACATTCATGCACAAGGCACAAGTGCTGGCAGGTTTCTGCGGGCACCCACAGTGCAGCGTTGCATTCTTGAAACCGTTGCTTGACCCTTTCCCTAAAATCAGGAAGATTCGCTTACACCTCTTATGGCTTATAATAGCCGTCTCCTGGGATAACAATAGCAATACTGAGAATAATGAAAATAAAACGCATCATAGGCTGAAGAAATTAAACGCTCGGCACGTCTTTTCTTCAGCCTTACATGACTATATATCTATATATGTATACATCCATATATTTGGGTAGAAATCCATAAAAATATATATCGATATATATGCATTTCTATATATTTATATAGATATTTATCTATACACAGAAACAGATAGATAGATGGATAGATAGATAGATAGATAGATAGATAGATAGATAGATAGATAGATAGATAGATAGATAGATTGATAGAAAGACTGTATGCAATAACCATGGATGTCTGACAGTTGAAGCAGACTGGTGATGTCATTAAGGCTCTATTATGACACGTACAGCTTGGAAGCATAAATACTACAGCACGGCAGCCATTTATAGCCAGTCTCCATTGGAGATGGAAGTGGGCAGGAATGTACTGGCCTATCTTCCCAAGACGCCACAGCAGCCGGACAAATTGTATGTTCGACAGAATGGCTGTTTTATTCAGCCCATAAGGGTGACTACCCACTACAGTTTTTTTTTTTCACTGCGAAATTCGTAGCAGTTTTTTTTCTGCAGGGGTCTATGGGAATTGTAATGTTAAAATCGAAATCACGCAAATTCGCAATTTACCGCGAAATCGCGATTTTAACATTACAAGTCCCATAGACTCCTGCAGAAAAAAAAACGCTGCGAATTTCGCAGTGAAAAAAAACTGTAGTGGGTAGTCATCCTAAGGGGGAAACGGCGGCCTACAAAATCTGATTGGTCGCTGCTGCCACCATTTATGAAAAGGTCGGCTCAGTTCTTCCATGGATAAGAATAAGGTAGGTACATAGGCAGGCAGGTAGGTTCAGTTTTTGTAGGTTGAGGAATGCTTATGGGCAAGGCCTTATGTCTGAACGCTGGCGCATGAAATGGCAGAGAGGCCCGGCCCTGTGCATTCACTGATTATTGCCGTCAGCTGCTGTCTGCTTTCAAGCATGAATCAGGGGCTTCACACTTATCAACTGGCTTTGATTGTGGGTCACGCAGGTTGGTTGCAATGCCCTAGTATAAACGATACCTGGAACACAAGCCAGTCCTCAGGATGCATTCTAACTCAAGAGCACGATCACGTTGTGCCTGACCAATGTTTCCATCTTGGGTAATAGCACAGTCCTAAGCGATATGGAGTGGAGTTGGCATATGAGCTGGTCTGTGGTTTTGCTTCCAACAGTTTCTACCGCACGCAGATGCTCGGTGGATACAATGTTGCGCGCTGGGGAAAACCCCAGGAATAATCCACAGCAGGCAGGCAAGCAAAGTATAAATAAGGGGGGGATTGGTTAGCTGCCTGCAACTCTTGCTTGTACCCGAATAAGGTTTTGCCTGCAACGCGGCCTTGTACTGCTTGAGGCGACGTGACATTCATGCACAAGGCACAAGTGCTGGCAGGTTTCTGCGGGCACCCACAGTGCAGCGTTGCATTCTTGAAACCGTTGCTTGACCCTTTCCCTAAAATCAGGAAGATTCGCTTACACCTCTTATGGCTTATAATAGCCGTCTCCTGGGATAACAATAGCAATACTGAGAATAATGAAAATAAAACGCATCATAGGCTGAAGAAATTAAACGCTCGGCACGTCTTTTCTTCAGCCTTACATGACTATATATCTATATATGTATACATCCATATATTTGGGTAGAAATCCATAAAAATATATATCGATATATATGCATTTCTATATATTTATATAGATATTTATCTATACACAGAAACAGATAGATAGATAGATGGATGGATAGATAGATAGATAGATAGATAGATAGATAGATAGATAGATAGATAGATTGATAGAAAGACTGTATGCAATAACCATGGATGTCTGACAGTTGAAGCAGACTGGTGATGTCATTAAGGCTCTATTATGACACGTACAGCTTGGAAGCATAAATACTACAGCACGGCAGCCATTTATAGCCAGTCTCCATTGGAGATGGAAGTGGGCAGGAATGTACTGGCCTATCTTCCCAAGACGCCACAGCAGCCGGACAAATTGTATGTTCGACAGAATGGCTGTTTTATTCAGCCCATAAGGGTGACTACCCACTACAGTTTTTTTTTTTCACTGCGAAATTCGTAGCAGTTTTTTTTCTGCAGGGGTCTATGGGAATTGTAATGTTAAAATCGAAATCACGCAAATTCGCAATTTACCGCGAAATCGCGATTTTAACATTACAAGTCCCATAGACTCCTGCAGAAAAAAAAACGCTGCGAATTTCGCAGTGAAAAAAAACTGTAGTGGGTAGTCATCCTAAGGGGGAAACGGCGGCCTACAAAATCTGATTGGTCGCTGCTGCCACCATTTATGAAAAGGTCGGCTCAGTTCTTCCATGGATAAGAATAAGGTAGGTACATAGGCAGGCAGGTAGGTTCAGTTTTTGTAGGTTGAGGAATGCTTATGGGCAAGGCCTTATGTCTGAACGCTGGCGCATGAAATGGCAGAGAGGCCCGGCCCTGTGCATTCACTGATTATTGCCGTCAGCTGCTGTCTGCTTTCAAGCATGAATCAGGGGCTTCACACTTATCAACTGGCTTTGATTGTGGGTCACGCAGGTTGGTTGCAATGCCCTAGTATAAACGATACCTGGAACACAAGCCAGTCCTCAGGATGCATTCTAACTCAAGAGCACGATCACGTTGTGCCTGACCAATGTTTCCATCTTGGGTAATAGCACAGTCCTAAGCGATATGGAGTGGAGTTGGCATATGAGCTGGTCTGTGGTTTTGCTTCCAACAGTTTCCACCGCACGCAGATGCTCGGTGGATACAATGTTGCGCGCTGGGGAAAACCCCAGGAATAATCCACAGCAGGCAGGCAAGCAAAGTATAAATAAGGGGGGGATTGGTTAGCTGCCTGCAACTCTTGCTTGTACCCGAATAAGGTTTTGCCTGCAACGCGGCCTTGTACTGCTTGAGGCGACGTGACATTCATGCACAAGGCACAAGTGCTGGCAGGTTTCTGCGGGCACCCACAGTGCAGCGTTGCATTCTTGAAACCGTTGCTTGACCCTTTCCCTAAAATCAGGAAGATTCGCTTACACCTCTTATGGCTTATAATAGCCGTCTCCTGGGATAACAATAGCAATACTGAGAATAATGAAAATAAAACGCATCATAGGCTGAAGAAATTAAACGCTCGGCACGTCTTTTCTTCAGCCTTACATGACTATATATCTATATATGTATACATCCATATATTTGGGTAGAAATCCATAAAAATATATATCGATATATATGCATTTCTATATATTTATATAGATATTTATCTATACACAGAAACAGATAGATAGATAGATGGATAGATAGATAGATAGATAGATAGATAGATAGATAGATAGATAGATAGATAGATAGATAGATAGATAGATAGATAGATAGATTGATTGATAGAAAGACTGTATGCAATAACCCTGGATGTCTGACAGTTGAAGCAGACTGGTGATGTCATTAAGGCTCTATTATGACACGTACAGCTTGGAAGCATAAATACTACAGCACGGCAGCCATTTATAGCCAGTCTCCATTGGAGATGGAAGTGGGCAGGAATGTACTGGCCTATCTTCCCAAGACGCCACAGCAGCCGGACAAATTGTATGTTCGACAGAATGGCTGTTTTATTCAGCCCATAAGGGTGACTACCCACTACAGTTTTTTTTTTTCACTGCGAAATTCGTAGCAGTTTTTTTTCTGCAGGGGTCTATGGGAATTGTAATGTTAAAATCGAAATCACGCAAATTCGCAATTTACCGCGAAATCGCAATTTTAACATTACAAGTCCCATAGACTCCTGCAGAAAAAAAAACGCTGCGAATTTCGCAGTGAAAAAAAACTGTAGTGGGTAGTCATCCTAAGGGGGAAACGGCGGCCTACAAAATCTGATTGGTCGCTGCTGCCACCATTTATGAAAAGGTCGGCTCAGTTCTTCCATGGATAAGAATAAGGTAGGTACATAGGCAGGCAGGTAGGTTCAGTTTTTGTAGGTTGAGGAATGCTTATGGGCAAGGCCTTATGTCTGAACGCTGGCGCATGAAATGGCAGAGAGGCCCGGCCCTGTGCATTCACTGATTATTGCCGTCAGCTGCTGTCTGCTTTCAAGCATGAATCAGGGGCTTCACACTTATCAACTGGCTTTGATTGTGGGTCACGCAGGTTGGTTGCAATGCCCTAGTATAAACGATACCTGGAACACAAGCCAGTCCTCAGGATGCATTCTAACTCAAGAGCACGATCACGTTGTGCCTGACCAATGTTTCCATCTTGGGTAATAGCACAGTCCTAAGCGATATGGAGTGGAGTTGGCATATGAGCTGGTCTGTGGTTTTGCTTCCAACAGTTTCTACCGCACGCAGATGCTCGGTGGATACAATGTTGCGCGCTGGGGAAAACCCCAGGAATAATCCACAGCAGGCAGGCAAGCAAAGTATAAATAAGGGGGGGATTGGTTAGCTGCCTGCAACTCTTGCTTGTACCCGAATAAGGTTTTGCCTGCAACGCGGCCTTGTACTGCTTGAGGCGACGTGACATTCATGCACAAGGCACAAGTGCTGGCAGGTTTCTGCGGGCACCCACAGTGCAGCGTTGCATTCTTGAAACCGTTGCTTGACCCTTTCCCTAAAATCAGGAAGATTCGCTTACACCTCTTATGGCTTATAATAGCCGTCTCCTGGGATAACAATAGCAATACTGAGAATAATGAAAATAAAACGCATCATAGGCTGAAGAAATTAAACGCTCGGCACGTCTTTTCTTCAGCCTTACATGACTATATATCTATATATGTATACATCCATATATTTGGGTAGAAATCCATAAAAATATATATCGATATATATGCATTTCTATATATTTATATAGATTTTTATCTATACACAGAAACAGATAGATAGATAGATGGATGGATAGATAGATAGATAGATAGATTGATAGAAAGACTGTATGCAATAACCATGGATGTCTGACAGTTGAAGCAGACTGGTGATGTCATTAAGGCTCTATTATGACACGTACAGCTTGGAAGCATAAATACTACAGCACGGCAGCCATTTATAGCCAGTCTCCATTGGAGATGGAAGTGGGCAGGAATGTACTGGCCTATCTTCCCAAGACGCCACAGCAGCCGGACAAATTGTATGTTCGACAGAATGGCTGTTTTATTCAGCCCATAAGGGTGACTACCCACTACAGTTTTTTTTTTTCACTGCGAAATTCGTAGCAGTTTTTTTTCTGCAGGGGTCTATGGGAATTGTAATGTTAAAATCGAAATCACGCAAATTCGCAATTTACCGCGAAATCGCGATTTTAACATTACAAGTCCCATAGACTCCTGCAGAAAAAAAAACGCTGCGAATTTCGCAGTGAAAAAAAACTGTAGTGGGTAGTCATCCTAAGGGGGAAACGGCGGCCTACAAAATCTGATTGGTCGCTGCTGCCACCATTTATGAAAAGGTCGGCTCAGTTCTTCCATGGATAAGAATAAGGTAGGTACATAGGCAGGCAGGTAGGTTCAGTTTTTGTAGGTTGAGGAATGCTTATGGGCAAGGCCTTATGTCTGAACGCTGGCGCATGAAATGGCAGAGAGGCCCGGCCCTGTGCATTCACTGATTATTGCCGTCAGCTGCTGTCTGCTTTCAAGCATGAATCAGGGGCTTCACACTTATCAACTGGCTTTGATTGTGGGTCACGCAGGTTGGTTGCAATGCCCTAGTATAAACGATACCTGGAACACAAGCCAGTCCTCAGGATGCATTCTAACTCAAGAGCACGATCACGTTGTGCCTGACCAATGTTTCCATCTTGGGTAATAGCACAGTCCTAAGCGATATGGAGTGGAGTTGGCATATGAGCTGGTCTGTGGTTTTGCTTCCAACAGTTTCTACCGCACGCAGATGCTCGGTGGATACAATGTTGCGCGCTGGGGAAAACCCCAGGAATAATCCACAGCAGGCAGGCAAGCAAAGTATAAATAAGGGGGGGATTGGTTAGCTGCCTGCAACTCTTGCTTGTACCCGAATAAGGTTTTGCCTGCAACGCGGCCTTGTACTGCTTGAGGCGACGTGACATTCATGCACAAGGCACAAGTGCTGGCAGGTTTCTGCGGGCACCCACAGTGCAGCGTTGCATTCTTGAAACCGTTGCTTGACCCTTTCCCTAAAATCAGGAAGATTCGCTTACACCTCTTATGGCTTATAATAGCCGTCTCCTGGGATAACAATAGCAATACTGAGAATAATGAAAATAAAACGCATCATAGGCTGAAGAAATTAAACGCTCGGCACGTCTTTTCTTCAGCCTTACATGACTATATATCTATATATGTATACATCCATATATTTGGGTAGAAATCCATAAAAATATATATCGATATATATGCATTTCTATATATTTATATAGATATTTATCTATACACAGAAACAGATAGATAGATAGATGGATGGATAGATAGATAGATAGATAGATTGATAGAAAGACTGTATGCAATAACCATGGATGTCTGACAGTTGAAGCAGACTGGTGATGTCATTAAGGCTCTATTATGACACGTACAGCTTGGAAGCATAAATACTACAGCACGGCAGCCATTTATAGCCAGTCTCCATTGGAGATGGAAGTGGGCAGGAATGTACTGGCCTATCTTCCCAAGACGCCACAGCAGCCGGACAAATTGTATGTTCGACAGAATGGCTGTTTTATTCAGCCCATAAGGGTGACTACCCACTACAGTTTTTTTTTTTCACTGCGAAATTCGTAGCAGTTTTTTTTCTGCAGGGGTCTATGGGAATTGTAATGTTAAAATCGAAATCACGCAAATTCGCAATTTACCGCGAAATCGCGATTTTAACATTACAAGTCCCATAGACTCCTGCAGAAAAAAAAACGCTGCGAATTTCGCAGTGAAAAAAAACTGTAGTGGGTAGTCATCCTAAGGGGGAAACGGCGGCCTACAAAATCTGATTGGTCGCTGCTGCCACCATTTATGAAAAGGTCGGCTCAGTTCTTCCATGGATAAGAATAAGGTAGGTACATAGGCAGGCAGGTAGGTTCAGTTTTTGTAGGTTGAGGAATGCTTATGGGCAAGGCCTTATGTCTGAACGCTGGCGCATGAAATGGCAGAGAGGCCCGGCCCTGTGCATTCACTGATTATTGCCGTCAGCTGCTGTCTGCTTTCAAGCATGAATCAGGGGCTTCACACTTATCAACTGGCTTTGATTGTGGGTCACGCAGGTTGGTTGCAATGCCCTAGTATAAACGATACCTGGAACACAAGCCAGTCCTCAGGATGCATTCTAACTCAAGAGCACGATCACGTTGTGCCTGACCAATGTTTCCATCTTGGGTAATAGCACAGTCCTAAGCGATATGGAGTGGAGTTGGCATATGAGCTGGTCTGTGGTTTTGCTTCCAACAGTTTCCACCGCACGCAGATGCTCGGTGGATACAATGTTGCGCGCTGGGGAAAACCCCAGGAATAATCCACAGCAGGCAGGCAAGCAAAGTATAAATAAGGGGGGGATTGGTTAGCTGCCTGCAACTCTTGCTTGTACCCGAATAAGGTTTTGCCTGCAACGCGGCCTTGTACTGCTTGAGGCGACGTGACATTCATGCACAAGGCACAAGTGCTGGCAGGTTTCTGCGGGCACCCACAGTGCAGCGTTGCATTCTTGAAACCGTTGCTTGACCCTTTCCCTAAAATCAGGAAGATTCGCTTACACCTCTTATGGCTTATAATAGCCGTCTCCTGGGATAACAATAGCAATACTGAGAATAATGAAAATAAAACGCATCATAGGCTGAAGAAATTAAACGCTCGGCACGTCTTTTCTTCAGCCTTACATGACTATATATCTATATATGTATACATCCATATATTTGGGTAGAAATCCATAAAAATATATATCGATATATATGCATTTCTATATATTTATATAGATATTTATCTATACACAGAAACAGATAGATAGATAGATGGATAGATAGATAGATAGATAGATAGATAGATAGATAGATAGATAGATTGATTGATAGAAAGACTGTATGCAATAACCCTGGATGTCTGACAGTTGAAGCAGACTGGTGATGTCATTAAGGCTCTATTATGACACGTACAGCTTGGAAGCATAAATACTACAGCACGGCAGCCATTTATAGCCAGTCTCCATTGGAGATGGAAGTGGGCAGGAATGTACTGGCCTATCTTCCCAAGACGCCACAGCAGCCGGACAAATTGTATGTTCGACAGAATGGCTGTTTTATTCAGCCCATAAGGGTGACTACCCACTACAGTTTTTTTTTTTCACTGCGAAATTCGTAGCAGTTTTTTTTCTGCAGGGGTCTATGGGAATTGTAATGTTAAAATCGAAATCACGCAAATTCGCAATTTACCGCGAAATCGCAATTTTAACATTACAAGTCCCATAGACTCCTGCAGAAAAAAAAACGCTGCGAATTTCGCAGTGAAAAAAAACTGTAGTGGGTAGTCATCCTAAGGGGGAAACGGCGGCCTACAAAATCTGATTGGTCGCTGCTGCCACCATTTATGAAAAGGTCGGCTCAGTTCTTCCATGGATAAGAATAAGGTAGGTACATAGGCAGGCAGGTAGGTTCAGTTTTTGTAGGTTGAGGAATGCTTATGGGCAAGGCCTTATGTCTGAACGCTGGCGCATGAAATGGCAGAGAGGCCCGGCCCTGTGCATTCACTGATTATTGCCGTCAGCTGCTGTCTGCTTTCAAGCATGAATCAGGGGCTTCACACTTATCAACTGGCTTTGATTGTGGGTCACGCAGGTTGGTTGCAATGCCCTAGTATAAACGATACCTGGAACACAAGCCAGTCCTCAGGATGCATTCTAACTCAAGAGCACGATCACGTTGTGCCTGACCAATGTTTCCATCTTGGGTAATAGCACAGTCCTAAGCGATATGGAGTGGAGTTGGCATATGAGCTGGTCTGTGGTTTTGCTTCCAACAGTTTCTACCGCACGCAGATGCTCGGTGGATACAATGTTGCGCGCTGGGGAAAACCCCAGGAATAATCCACAGCAGGCAGGCAAGCAAAGTATAAATAAGGGGGGGATTGGTTAGCTGCCTGCAACTCTTGCTTGTACCCGAATAAGGTTTTGCCTGCAACGCGGCCTTGTACTGCTTGAGGCGACGTGACATTCATGCACAAGGCACAAGTGCTGGCAGGTTTCTGCGGGCACCCACAGTGCAGCGTTGCATTCTTGAAACCGTTGCTTGACCCTTTCCCTAAAATCAGGAAGATTCGCTTACACCTCTTATGGCTTATAATAGCCGTCTCCTGGGATAACAATAGCAATACTGAGAATAATGAAAATAAAACGCATCATAGGCTGAAGAAATTAAACGCTCGGCACGTCTTTTCTTCAGCCTTACATGACTATATATCTATATATGTATACATCCATATATTTGGGTAGAAATCCATAAAAATATATATCGATATATATGCATTTCTATATATTTATATAGATATTTATCTATACACAGAAACAGATAGATAGATAGATGGATGGATAGATAGATAGATAGATAGATTGATAGAAAGACTGTATGCAATAACCATGGATGTCTGACAGTTGAAGCAGACTGGTGATGTCATTAAGGCTCTATTATGACACGTACAGCTTGGAAGCATAAATACTACAGCACGGCAGCCATTTATAGCCAGTCTCCATTGGAGATGGAAGTGGGCAGGAATGTACTGGCCTATCTTCCCAAGACGCCACAGCAGCCGGACAAATTGTATGTTCGACAGAATGGCTGTTTTATTCAGCCCATAAGGGTGACTACCCACTACAGTTTTTTTTTTTCACTGCGAAATTCGTAGCAGTTTTTTTTCTGCAGGGGTCTATGGGAATTGTAATGTTAAAATCGAAATCACGCAAATTCGCAATTTACCGCGAAATCGCGATTTTAACATTACAAGTCCCATAGACTCCTGCAGAAAAAAAAACGCTGCGAATTTCGCAGTGAAAAAAAACTGTAGTGGGTAGTCATCCTAAGGGGGAAACGGCGGCCTACAAAATCTGATTGGTCGCTGCTGCCACCATTTATGAAAAGGTCGGCTCAGTTCTTCCATGGATAAGAATAAGGTAGGTACATAGGCAGGCAGGTAGGTTCAGTTTTTGTAGGTTGAGGAATGCTTATGGGCAAGGCCTTATGTCTGAACGCTGGCGCATGAAATGGCAGAGAGGCCCGGCCCTGTGCATTCACTGATTATTGCCGTCAGCTGCTGTCTGCTTTCAAGCATGAATCAGGGGCTTCACACTTATCAACTGGCTTTGATTGTGGGTCACGCAGGTTGGTTGCAATGCCCTAGTATAAACGATACCTGGAACACAAGCCAGTCCTCAGGATGCATTCTAACTCAAGAGCACGATCACGTTGTGCCTGACCAATGTTTCCATCTTGGGTAATAGCACAGTCCTAAGCGATATGGAGTGGAGTTGGCATATGAGCTGGTCTGTGGTTTTGCTTCCAACAGTTTCTACCGCACGCAGATGCTCGGTGGATACAATGTTGCGCGCTGGGGAAAACCCCAGGAATAATCCACAGCAGGCAGGCAAGCAAAGTATAAATAAGGGGGGGATTGGTTAGCTGCCTGCAACTCTTGCTTGTACCCGAATAAGGTTTTGCCTGCAACGCGGCCTTGTACTGCTTGAGGCGACGTGACATTCATGCACAAGGCACAAGTGCTGGCAGGTTTCTGCGGGCACCCACAGTGCAGCGTTGCATTCTTGAAACCGTTGCTTGACCCTTTCCCTAAAATCAGGAAGATTCGCTTACACCTCTTATGGCTTATAATAGCCGTCTCCTGGGATAACAATAGCAATACTGAGAATAATGAAAATAAAACGCATCATAGGCTGAAGAAATTAAACGCTCGGCACGTCTTTTCTTCAGCCTTACATGACTATATATCTATATATGTATACATCCATATATTTGGGTAGAAATCCATAAAAATATATATCGATATATATGCATTTCTATATATTTATATAGATATTTATCTATACACAGAAACAGATAGATAGATGGATGGATGGATAGATAGATAGATAGATAGATTGATAGAAAGACTGTATGCAATAACCATAGATGTCTGACAGTTGAAGCAGACTGGTGATGTCATTAAGGCTCTATTATGACACGTACAGCTTGGAAGCATAAATACTACAGCACGGCAGCCATTTATAGCCAGTCTCCATTGGAGATGGAAGTGGGCAGGAATGTACTGGCCTATCTTCCCAAGACGCCACAGCAGCCGGACAAATTGTATGTTCGACAGAATGGCTGTTTTATTCAGCCCATAAGGGTGACTACCCACTACAGTTTTTTTTTTTCACTGCGAAATTCGTAGCAGTTTTTTTTCTGCAGGGGTCTATGGGAATTGTAATGTTAAAATCGAAATCACGCAAATTCGCAATTTACCGCGAAATCGCGATTTTAACATTACAAGTCCCATAGACTCCTGCAGAAAAAAAAACGCGAATTTCGCAGTGAAAAAAAACTGTAGTGGGTAGTCATCCTAAGGGGGAAACGGCGGCCTACAAAATCTGATTGGTCGCTGCTGCCACCATTTATGAAAAGGTCGGCTCAGTTCTTCCATGGATAAGAATAAGGTAGGTACATAGGCAGGCAGGTAGGTTCAGTTTTTGTAGGTTGAGGAATGCTTATGGGCAAGGCCTTATGTCTGAACGCTGGCGCATGAAATGGCAGAGAGGCCCGGCCCTGTGCATTCACTGATTATTGCCGTCAGCTGCTGTCTGCTTTCAAGCATGAATCAGGGGCTTCACACTTATCAACTGGCTTTGATTGTGGGTCACGCAGGTTGGTTGCAATGCCCTAGTATAAACGATACCTGGAACACAAGCCAGTCCTCAGGATGCATTCTAACTCAAGAGCACGATCACGTTGTGCCTGACCAATGTTTCCATCTTGGGTAATAGCACAGTCCTAAGCGATATGGAGTGGAGTTGGCATATGAGCTGGTCTGTGGTTTTGCTTCCAACAGTTTCCACCGCACGCAGATGCTCGGTGGATACAATGTTGCGCGCTGGGGAAAACCCCAGGAATAATCCACAGCAGGCAGGCAAGCAAAGTATAAATAAGGGGGGGATTGGTTAGCTGCCTGCAACTCTTGCTTGTACCCGAATAAGGTTTTGCCTGCAACGCGGCCTTGTACTGCTTGAGGCGACGTGACATTCATGCACAAGGCACAAGTGCTGGCAGGTTTCTGCGGGCACCCACAGTGCAGCGTTGCATTCTTGAAACCGTTGCTTGACCCTTTCCCTAAAATCAGGAAGATTCGCTTACACCTCTTATGGCTTATAATAGCCGTCTCCTGGGATAACAATAGCAATACTGAGAATAATGAAAATAAAACGCATCATAGGCTGAAGAAATTAAACGCTCGGCACGTCTTTTCTTCAGCCTTACATGACTATATATCTATATATGTATACATCCATATATTTGGGTAGAAATCCATAAAAATATATATCGATATATATGCATTTCTATATATTTATATAGATATTTATCTATACACAGAAACAGATAGATAGATAGATGGATAGATAGATAGATAGATAGATAGATAGATAGATAGATAGATAGATAGATAGATTGATTGATAGAAAGACTGTATGCAATAACCCTGGATGTCTGACAGTTGAAGCAGACTGGTGATGTCATTAAGGCTCTATTATGACACGTACAGCTTGGAAGCATAAATACTACAGCACGGCAGCCATTTATAGCCAGTCTCCATTGGAGATGGAAGTGGGCAGGAATGTACTGGCCTATCTTCCCAAGACGCCACAGCAGCCGGACAAATTGTATGTTCGACAGAATGGCTGTTTTATTCAGCCCATAAGGGTGACTACCCACTACAGTTTTTTTTTTTCACTGCGAAATTCGTAGCAGTTTTTTTTCTGCAGGGGTCTATGGGAATTGTAATGTTAAAATCGAAATCACGCAAATTCGCAATTTACCGCGAAATCGCAATTTTAACATTACAAGTCCCATAGACTCCTGCAGAAAAAAAAACGCTGCGAATTTCGCAGTGAAAAAAAACTGTAGTGGGTAGTCATCCTAAGGGGGAAACGGCGGCCTACAAAATCTGATTGGTCGCTGCTGCCACCATTTATGAAAAGGTCGGCTCAGTTCTTCCATGGATAAGAATAAGGTAGGTACATAGGCAGGCAGGTAGGTTCAGTTTTTGTAGGTTGAGGAATGCTTATGGGCAAGGCCTTATGTCTGAACGCTGGCGCATGAAATGGCAGAGAGGCCCGGCCCTGTGCATTCACTGATTATTGCCGTCAGCTGCTGTCTGCTTTCAAGCATGAATCAGGGGCTTCACACTTATCAACTGGCTTTGATTGTGGGTCACGCAGGTTGGTTGCAATGCCCTAGTATAAACGATACCTGGAACACAAGCCAGTCCTCAGGATGCATTCTAACTCAAGAGCACGATCACGTTGTGCCTGACCAATGTTTCCATCTTGGGTAATAGCACAGTCCTAAGCGATATGGAGTGGAGTTGGCATATGAGCTGGTCTGTGGTTTTGCTTCCAACAGTTTCTACCGCACGCAGATGCTCGGTGGATACAATGTTGCGCGCTGGGGAAAACCCCAGGAATAATCCACAGCAGGCAGGCAAGCAAAGTATAAATAAGGGGGGGATTGGTTAGCTGCCTGCAACTCTTGCTTGTACCCGAATAAGGTTTTGCCTGCAACGCGGCCTTGTACTGCTTGAGGCGACGTGACATTCATGCACAAGGCACAAGTGCTGGCAGGTTTCTGCGGGCACCCACAGTGCAGCGTTGCATTCTTGAAACCGTTGCTTGACCCTTTCCCTAAAATCAGGAAGATTCGCTTACACCTCTTATGGCTTATAATAGCCGTCTCCTGGGATAACAATAGCAATACTGAGAATAATGAAAATAAAACGCATCATAGGCTGAAGAAATTAAACGCTCGGCACGTCTTTTCTTCAGCCTTACATGACTATATATCTATATATGTATACATCCATATATTTGGGTAGAAATCCATAAAAATATATATCGATATATATGCATTTCTATATATTTATATAGATATTTATCTATACACAGAAACAGATAGATAGATAGATGGATGGATAGATAGATAGATAGATAGATTGATAGAAAGACTGTATGCAATAACCATGGATGTCTGACAGTTGAAGCAGACTGGTGATGTCATTAAGGCTCTATTATGACACGTACAGCTTGGAAGCATAAATACTACAGCACGGCAGCCATTTATAGCCAGTCTCCATTGGAGATGGAAGTGGGCAGGAATGTACTGGCCTATCTTCCCAAGACGCCACAGCAGCCGGACAAATTGTATGTTCGACAGAATGGCTGTTTTATTCAGCCCATAAGGGTGACTACCCACTACAGTTTTTTTTTTTCACTGCGAAATTCGTAGCAGTTTTTTTTCTGCAGGGGTCTATGGGAATTGTAATGTTAAAATCGAAATCACGCAAATTCGCAATTTACCGCGAAATCGCGATTTTAACATTACAAGTCCCATAGACTCCTGCAGAAAAAAAAACGCTGCGAATTTCGCAGTGAAAAAAAACTGTAGTGGGTAGTCATCCTAAGGGGGAAACGGCGGCCTACAAAATCTGATTGGTCGCTGCTGCCACCATTTATGAAAAGGTCGGCTCAGTTCTTCCATGGATAAGAATAAGGTAGGTACATAGGCAGGCAGGTAGGTTCAGTTTTTGTAGGTTGAGGAATGCTTATGGGCAAGGCCTTATGTCTGAACGCTGGCGCATGAAATGGCAGAGAGGCCCGGCCCTGTGCATTCACTGATTATTGCCGTCAGCTGCTGTCTGCTTTCAAGCATGAATCAGGGGCTTCACACTTATCAACTGGCTTTGATTGTGGGTCACGCAGGTTGGTTGCAATGCCCTAGTATAAACGATACCTGGAACACAAGCCAGTCCTCAGGATGCATTCTAACTCAAGAGCACGATCACGTTGTGCCTGACCAATGTTTCCATCTTGGGTAATAGCACAGTCCTAAGCGATATGGAGTGGAGTTGGCATATGAGCTGGTCTGTGGTTTTGCTTCCAACAGTTTCTACCGCACGCAGATGCTCGGTGGATACAATGTTGCGCGCTGGGGAAAACCCCAGGAATAATCCACAGCAGGCAGGCAAGCAAAGTATAAATAAGGGGGGGATTGGTTAGCTGCCTGCAACTCTTGCTTGTACCCGAATAAGGTTTTGCCTGCAACGCGGCCTTGTACTGCTTGAGGCGACGTGACATTCATGCACAAGGCACAAGTGCTGGCAGGTTTCTGCGGGCACCCACAGTGCAGCGTTGCATTCTTGAAACCGTTGCTTGACCCTTTCCCTAAAATCAGGAAGATTCGCTTACACCTCTTATGGCTTATAATAGCCGTCTCCTGGGATAACAATAGCAATACTGAGAATAATGAAAATAAAACGCATCATAGGCTGAAGAAATTAAACGCTCGGCACGTCTTTTCTTCAGCCTTACATGACTATATATCTATATATGTATACATCCATATATTTGGGTAGAAATCCATAAAAATATATATCGATATATATGCATTTCTATATATTTATATAGATATTTATCTATACACAGAAACAGATAGATAGATGGATGGATGGATAGATAGATAGATAGATAGATTGATAGAAAGACTGTATGCAATAACCATGGATGTCTGACAGTTGAAGCAGACTGGTGATGTCATTAAGGCTCTATTATGACACGTACAGCTTGGAAGCATAAATACTACAGCACGGCAGCCATTTATAGCCAGTCTCCATTGGAGATGGAAGTGGGCAGGAATGTACTGGCCTATCTTCCCAAGACGCCACAGCAGCCGGACAAATTGTATGTTCGACAGAATGGCTGTTTTATTCAGCCCATAAGGGTGACTACCCACTACAGTTTTTTTTTTTCACTGCGAAATTCGTAGCAGTTTTTTTTCTGCAGGGGTCTATGGGAATTGTAATGTTAAAATCGAAATCACGCAAATTCGCAATTTACCGCGAAATCGCGATTTTAACATTACAAGTCCCATAGACTCCTGCAGAAAAAAAAACGCGAATTTCGCAGTGAAAAAAAACTGTAGTGGGTAGTCATCCTAAGGGGGAAACGGCGGCCTACAAAATCTGATTGGTCGCTGCTGCCACCATTTATGAAAAGGTCGGCTCAGTTCTTCCATGGATAAGAATAAGGTAGGTACATAGGCAGGCAGGTAGGTTCAGTTTTTGTAGGTTGAGGAATGCTTATGGGCAAGGCCTTATGTCTGAACGCTGGCGCATGAAATGGCAGAGAGGCCCGGCCCTGTGCATTCACTGATTATTGCCGTCAGCTGCTGTCTGCTTTCAAGCATGAATCAGGGGCTTCACACTTATCAACTGGCTTTGATTGTGGGTCACGCAGGTTGGTTGCAATGCCCTAGTATAAACGATACCTGGAACACAAGCCAGTCCTCAGGATGCATTCTAACTCAAGAGCACGATCACGTTGTGCCTGACCAATGTTTCCATCTTGGGTAATAGCACAGTCCTAAGCGATATGGAGTGGAGTTGGCATATGAGCTGGTCTGTGGTTTTGCTTCCAACAGTTTCCACCGCACGCAGATGCTCGGTGGATACAATGTTGCGCGCTGGGGAAAACCCCAGGAATAATCCACAGCAGGCAGGCAAGCAAAGTATAAATAAGGGGGGGATTGGTTAGCTGCCTGCAACTCTTGCTTGTACCCGAATAAGGTTTTGCCTGCAACGCGGCCTTGTACTGCTTGAGGCGACGTGACATTCATGCACAAGGCACAAGTGCTGGCAGGTTTCTGCGGGCACCCACAGTGCAGCGTTGCATTCTTGAAACCGTTGCTTGACCCTTTCCCTAAAATCAGGAAGATTCGCTTACACCTCTTATGGCTTATAATAGCCGTCTCCTGGGATAACAATAGCAATACTGAGAATAATGAAAATAAAACGCATCATAGGCTGAAGAAATTAAACGCTCGGCACGTCTTTTCTTCAGCCTTACATGACTATATATCTATATATGTATACATCCATATATTTGGGTAGAAATCCATAAAAATATATATCGATATATATGCATTTCTATATATTTATATAGATATTTATCTATACACAGAAACAGATAGATAGATAGATGGATAGATAGATAGATAGATAGATAGATAGATAGATAGATAGATAGATAGATAGATAGATAGATAGATAGATAGATAGATTGATTGATAGAAAGACTGTATGCAATAACCCTGGATGTCTGACAGTTGAAGCAGACTGGTGATGTCATTAAGGCTCTATTATGACACGTACAGCTTGGAAGCATAAATACTACAGCACGGCAGCCATTTATAGCCAGTCTCCATTGGAGATGGAAGTGGGCAGGAATGTACTGGCCTATCTTCCCAAGACGCCACAGCAGCCGGACAAATTGTATGTTCGACAGAATGGCTGTTTTATTCAGCCCATAAGGGTGACTACCCACTACAGTTTTTTTTTTTCACTGCGAAATTCGTAGCAGTTTTTTTTCTGCAGGGGTCTATGGGAATTGTAATGTTAAAATCGAAATCACGCAAATTCGCAATTTACCGCGAAATCGCAATTTTAACATTACAAGTCCCATAGACTCCTGCAGAAAAAAAAACGCTGCGAATTTCGCAGTGAAAAAAAACTGTAGTGGGTAGTCATCCTAAGGGGGAAACGGCGGCCTACAAAATCTGATTGGTCGCTGCTGCCACCATTTATGAAAAGGTCGGCTCAGTTCTTCCATGGATAAGAATAAGGTAGGTACATAGGCAGGCAGGTAGGTTCAGTTTTTGTAGGTTGAGGAATGCTTATGGGCAAGGCCTTATGTCTGAACGCTGGCGCATGAAATGGCAGAGAGGCCCGGCCCTGTGCATTCACTGATTATTGCCGTCAGCTGCTGTCTGCTTTCAAGCATGAATCAGGGGCTTCACACTTATCAACTGGCTTTGATTGTGGGTCACGCAGGTTGGTTGCAATGCCCTAGTATAAACGATACCTGGAACACAAGCCAGTCCTCAGGATGCATTCTAACTCAAGAGCACGATCACGTTGTGCCTGACCAATGTTTCCATCTTGGGTAATAGCACAGTCCTAAGCGATATGGAGTGGAGTTGGCATATGAGCTGGTCTGTGGTTTTGCTTCCAACAGTTTCCACCGCACGCAGATGCTCGGTGGATACAATGTTGCGCGCTGGGGAAAACCCCAGGAATAATCCACAGCAGGCAGGCAAGCAAAGTATAAATAAGGGGGGGATTGGTTAGCTGCCTGCAACTCTTGCTTGTACCCGAATAAGGTTTTGCCTGCAACGCGGCCTTGTACTGCTTGAGGCGACGTGACATTCATGCACAAGGCACAAGTGCTGGCAGGTTTCTGCGGGCACCCACAGTGCAGCGTTGCATTCTTGAAACCGTTGCTTGACCCTTTCCCTAAAATCAGGAAGATTCGCTTACACCTCTTATGGCTTATAATAGCCGTCTCCTGGGATAACAATAGCAATACTGAGAATAATGAAAATAAAACGCATCATAGGCTGAAGAAATTAAACGCTCGGCACGTCTTTTCTTCAGCCTTACATGACTATATATCTATATATGTATACATCCATATATTTGGGTAGAAATCCATAAAAATATATATCGATATATATGCATTTCTATATATTTATATAGATATTTATCTATACACAGAAACAGATAGATAGATAGATGGATAGATAGATAGATAGATAGATAGATAGATAGATAGATAGATAGATAGATAGATAGATAGATAGATAGATAGATAGATAGATAGATAGATAGATAGATTGATTGATAGAAAGACTGTATGCAATAACCCTGGATGTCTGACAGTTGAAGCAGACTGGTGATGTCATTAAGGCTCTATTATGACACGTACAGCTTGGAAGCATAAATACTACAGCACGGCAGCCATTTATAGCCAGTCTCCATTGGAGATGGAAGTGGGCAGGAATGTACTGGCCTATCTTCCCAAGACGCCACAGCAGCCGGACAAATTGTATGTTCGACAGAATGGCTGTTTTATTCAGCCCATAAGGGTGACTACCCACTACAGTTTTTTTTTTTCACTGCGAAATTCGTAGCAGTTTTTTTTCTGCAGGGGTCTATGGGAATTGTAATGTTAAAATCGAAATCACGCAAATTCGCAATTTACCGCGAAATCGCAATTTTAACATTACAAGTCCCATAGACTCCTGCAGAAAAAAAAACGCTGCGAATTTCGCAGTGAAAAAAAACTGTAGTGGGTAGTCATCCTAAGGGGGAAACGGCGGCCTACAAAATCTGATTGGTCGCTGCTGCCACCATTTATGAAAAGGTCGGCTCAGTTCTTACATGGATAAGAATAAGGTAGGTACATAGGCAGGCAGGTAGGTTCAGTTTTTGTAGGTTGAGGAATGCTTATGGGCAAGGCCTTATGTCTGAACGCTGGCGCATGAAATGGCAGAGAGGCCCGGCCCTGTGCATTCACTGATTATTGCCGTCAGCTGCTGTCTGCTTTCAAGCATGAATCAGGGGCTTCACACTTATCAACTGGCTTTGATTGTGGGTCACGCAGGTTGGTTGCAATGCCCTAGTATAAACGATACCTGGAACACAAGCCAGTCCTCAGGATGCATTCTAACTCAAGAGCACGATCACGTTGTGCCTGACCAATGTTTCCATCTTGGGTAATAGCACAGTCCTAAGCGATATGGAGTGGAGTTGGCATATGAGCTGGTCTGTGGTTTTGCTTCCAACAGTTTCCACCGCACGCAGATGCTCGGTGGATACAATGTTGCGCGCTGGGGAAAACCCCAGGAATAATCCACAGCAGGCAGGCAAGCAAAGTATAAATAAGGGGGGGATTGGTTAGCTGCCTGCAACTCTTGCTTGTACCCGAATAAGGTTTTGCCTGCAACGCGGCCTTGTACTGCTTGAGGCGACGTGACATTCATGCACAAGGCACAAGTGCTGGCAGGTTTCTGCGGGCACCCACAGTGCAGCGTTGCATTCTTGAAACCGTTGCTTGACCCTTTCCCTAAAATCAGGAAGATTCGCTTACACCTCTTATGGCTTATAATAGCCGTCTCCTGGGATAACAATAGCAATACTGAGAATAATGAAAATAAAACGCATCATAGGCTGAAGAAATTAAACGCTCGGCACGTCTTTTCTTCAGCCTTACATGACTATATATCTATATATGTATACATCCATATATTTGGGTAGAAATCCATAAAAATATATATCGATATATATGCATTTCTATATATTTATATAGATATTTATCTATACACAGAAACAGATAGATAGATAGATGGATGGATAGATAGATAGATAGATAGATAGATTGATAGAAAGACTGTATGCAATAACCATGGATGTCTGACAGTTGAAGCAGACTGGTGATGTCATTAAGGCTCTATTATGACACGTACAGCTTGGAAGCATAAATACTACAGCACGGCAGCCATTTATAGCCAGTCTCCATTGGAGATGGAAGTGGGCAGGAATGTACTGGCCTATCTTCCCAAGACGCCACAGCAGCCGGACAAATTGTATGTTCGACAGAATGGCTGTTTTATTCAGCCCATAAGGGTGACTACCCACTACAGTTTTTTTTTTTCACTGCGAAATTCGTAGCAGTTTTTTTTCTGCAGGGGTCTATGGGAATTGTAATGTTAAAATCGAAATCACGCAAATTCGCAATTTACCGCGAAATCGCGATTTTAACATTACAAGTCCCATAGACTCCTGCAGAAAAAAAAACGCTGCGAATTTCGCAGTGAAAAAAAACTGTAGTGGGTAGTCATCCTAAGGGGGAAACGGCGGCCTACAAAATCTGATTGGTCGCTGCTGCCACCATTTATGAAAAGGTCGGCTCAGTTCTTCCATGGATAAGAATAAGGTAGGTACATAGGCAGGCAGGTAGGTTCAGTTTTTGTAGGTTGAGGAATGCTTATGGGCAAGGCCTTATGTCTGAACGCTGGCGCATGAAATGGCAGAGAGGCCCGGCCCTGTGCATTCACTGATTATTGCCGTCAGCTGCTGTCTGCTTTCAAGCATGAATCAGGGGCTTCACACTTATCAACTGGCTTTGATTGTGGGTCACGCAGGTTGGTTGCAATGCCCTAGTATAAACGATACCTGGAACACAAGCCAGTCCTCAGGATGCATTCTAACTCAAGAGCACGATCACGTTGTGCCTGACCAATGTTTCCATCTTGGGTAATAGCACAGTCCTAAGCGATATGGAGTGGAGTTGGCATATGAGCTGGTCTGTGGTTTTGCTTCCAACAGTTTCTACCGCACGCAGATGCTCGGTGGATACAATGTTGCGCGCTGGGGAAAACCCCAGGAATAATCCACAGCAGGCAGGCAAGCAAAGTATAAATAAGGGGGGGATTGGTTAGCTGCCTGCAACTCTTGCTTGTACCCGAATAAGGTTTTGCCTGCAACGCGGCCTTGTACTGCTTGAGGCGACGTGACATTCATGCACAAGGCACAAGTGCTGGCAGGTTTCTGCGGGCACCCACAGTGCAGCGTTGCATTCTTGAAACCGTTGCTTGACCCTTTCCCTAAAATCAGGAAGATTCGCTTACACCTCTTATGGCTTATAATAGCCGTCTCCTGGGATAACAATAGCAATACTGAGAATAATGAAAATAAAACGCATCATAGGCTGAAGAAATTAAACGCTCGGCACGTCTTTTCTTCAGCCTTACATGACTATATATCTATATATGTATACATCCATATATTTGGGTAGAAATCCATAAAAATATATATCGATATATATGCATTTCTATATATTTATATAGATATTTATCTATACACAGAAACAGATAGATAGATAGATGGATGGATAGATAGATAGATAGATAGATAGATAGATTGATAGAAAGACTGTATGCAATAACCATGGATGTCTGACAGTTGAAGCAGACTGGTGATGTCATTAAGGCTCTATTATGACACGTACAGCTTGGAAGCATAAATACTACAGCACGGCAGCCATTTATAGCCAGTCTCCATTGGAGATGGAAGTGGGCAGGAATGTACTGGCCTATCTTCCCAAGACGCCACAGCAGCCGGACAAATTGTATGTTCGACAGAATGGCTGTTTTATTCAGCCCATAAGGGTGACTACCCACTACAGTTTTTTTTTTTCACTGCGAAATTCGTAGCAGTTTTTTTTCTGCAGGGGTCTATGGGAATTGTAATGTTAAAATCGAAATCACGCAAATTCGCAATTTACCGCGAAATCGCGATTTTAACATTACAAGTCCCATAGACTCCTGCAGAAAAAAAAACGCTGCGAATTTCGCAGTGAAAAAAAACTGTAGTGGGTAGTCATCCTAAGGGGGAAACGGCGGCCTACAAAATCTGATTGGTCGCTGCTGCCACCATTTATGAAAAGGTCGGCTCAGTTCTTCCATGGATAAGAATAAGGTAGGTACATAGGCAGGCAGGTAGGTTCAGTTTTTGTAGGTTGAGGAATGCTTATGGGCAAGGCCTTATGTCTGAACGCTGGCGCATGAAATGGCAGAGAGGCCCGGCCCTGTGCATTCACTGATTATTGCCGTCAGCTGCTGTCTGCTTTCAAGCATGAATCAGGGGCTTCACACTTATCAACTGGCTTTGATTGTGGGTCACGCAGGTTGGTTGCAATGCCCTAGTATAAACGATACCTGGAACACAAGCCAGTCCTCAGGATGCATTCTAACTCAAGAGCACGATCACGTTGTGCCTGACCAATGTTTCCATCTTGGGTAATAGCACAGTCCTAAGCGATATGGAGTGGAGTTGGCATATGAGCTGGTCTGTGGTTTTGCTTCCAACAGTTTCCACCGCACGCAGATGCTCGGTGGATACAATGTTGCGCGCTGGGGAAAACCCCAGGAATAATCCACAGCAGGCAGGCAAGCAAAGTATAAATAAGGGGGGGATTGGTTAGCTGCCTGCAACTCTTGCTTGTACCCGAATAAGGTTTTGCCTGCAACGCGGCCTTGTACTGCTTGAGGCGACGTGACATTCATGCACAAGGCACAAGTGCTGGCAGGTTTCTGCGGGCACCCACAGTGCAGCGTTGCATTCTTGAAACCGTTGCTTGACCCTTTCCCTAAAATCAGGAAGATTCGCTTACACCTCTTATGGCTTATAATAGCCGTCTCCTGGGATAACAATAGCAATACTGAGAATAATGAAAATAAAACGCATCATAGGCTGAAGAAATTAAACGCTCGGCACGTCTTTTCTTCAGCCTTACATGACTATATATCTATATATGTATACATCCATATATTTGGGTAGAAATCCATAAAAATATATATCGATATATATGCATTTCTATATATTTATATAGATATTTATCTATACACAGAAACAGATAGATAGATAGATGGATAGATAGATGGATAGATAGATAGATAGATAGATAGATAGATAGATAGATAGATAGATAGATAGATAGATAGATAGATAGATTGATAGAAAGACTGTATGCAATAACCCTGGATGTCTGACAGTTGAAGCAGACTGGTGATGTCATTAAGGCTCTATTATGACACGTACAGCTTGGAAGCATAAATACTACAGCACGGCAGCCATTTATAGCCAGTCTCCATTGGAGATGGAAGTGGGCAGGAATGTACTGGCCTATCTTCCCAAGACGCCACAGCAGCCGGACAAATTGTATGTTCGACAGAATGGCTGTTTTATTCAGCCCATAAGGGTGACTACCCACTACAGTTTTTTTTTTTCACTGCGAAATTCGTAGCAGTTTTTTTTCTGCAGGGGTCTATGGGAATTGTAATGTTAAAATCGAAATCACGCAAATTCGCAATTTACCGCGAAATCGCGATTTTAACATTACAAGTCCCATAGACTCCTGCAGAAAAAAAAACGCTGCGAATTTCGCAGTGAAAAAAAACTGTAGTGGGTAGTCATCCTAAGGGGGAAACGGCGGCCTACAAAATCTGATTGGTCGCTGCTGCCACCATTTATGAAAAGGTCGGCTCAGTTCTTCCATGGATAAGAATAAGGTAGGTACATAGGCAGGCAGGTAGGTTCAGTTTTTGTAGGTTGAGGAATGCTTATGGGCAAGGCCTTATGTCTGAACGCTGGCGCATGAAATGGCAGAGAGGCCCGGCCCTGTGCATTCACTGATTATTGCCGTCAGCTGCTGTCTGCTTTCAAGCATGAATCAGGGGCTTCACACTTATCAACTGGCTTTGATTGTGGGTCACGCAGGTTGGTTGCAATGCCCTAGTATAAACGATACCTGGAACACAAGCCAGTCCTCAGGATGCATTCTAACTCAAGAGCACGATCACGTTGTGCCTGACCAATGTTTCCATCTTGGGTAATAGCACAGTCCTAAGCGATATGGAGTGGAGTTGGCATATGAGCTGGTCTGTGGTTTTGCTTCCAACAGTTTCTACCGCACGCAGATGCTCGGTGGATACAATGTTGCGCGCTGGGGAAAACCCCAGGAATAATCCACAGCAGGCAGGCAAGCAAAGTATAAATAAGGGGGGGATTGGTTAGCTGCCTGCAACTCTTGCTTGTACCCGAATAAGGTTTTGCCTGCAACGCGGCCTTGTACTGCTTGAGGCGACGTGACATTCATGCACAAGGCACAAGTGCTGGCAGGTTTCTGCGGGCACCCACAGTGCAGCGTTGCATTCTTGAAACCGTTGCTTGACCCTTTCCCTAAAATCAGGAAGATTCGCTTACACCTCTTATGGCTTATAATAGCCGTCTCCTGGGATAACAATAGCAATACTGAGAATAATGAAAATAAAACGCATCATAGGCTGAAGAAATTAAACGCTCGGCACGTCTTTTCTTCAGCCTTACATGACTATATATCTATATATGTATACATCCATATATTTGGGTAGAAATCCATAAAAATATATATCGATATATATGCATTTCTATATATTTATACAGATATTTATCTATACACAGAAACAGATAGATAGATGGATGGATGGATAGATAGATAGATAGATAGATTGATAGAAAGACTGTATGCAATAACCCTGGATGTCTGACAGTTGAAGCAGACTGGTGATGTCATTAAGGCTCTATTATGACACGTACAGCTTGGAAGCATAAATACTACAGCACGGCAGCCATTTATAGCCAGTCTCCATTGGAGATGGAAGTGGGCAGGAATGTACTGGCCTATCTTCCCAAGACGCCACAGCAGCCGGACAAATTGTATGTTCGACAGAATGGCTGTTTTATTCAGCCCATAAGGGTGACTACCCACTACAGTTTTTTTTTTTCACTGCGAAATTCGTAGCAGTTTTTTTTCTGCAGGGGTCTATGGGAATTGTAATGTTAAAATCGAAATCACGCAAATTCGCAATTTACCGCGAAATCGCGATTTTAACATTACAAGTCCCATAGACTCCTGCAGAAAAAAAAACGCGAATTTCGCAGTGAAAAAAAACTGTAGTGGGTAGTCATCCTAAGGGGGAAACGGCGGCCTACAAAATCTGATTGGTCGCTGCTGCCACCATTTATGAAAAGGTCGGCTCAGTTCTTCCATGGATAAGAATAAGGTAGGTACATAGGCAGGCAGGTAGGTTCAGTTTTTGTAGGTTGAGGAATGCTTATGGGCAAGGCCTTATGTCTGAACGCTGGCGCATGAAATGGCAGAGAGGCCCGGCCCTGTGCATTCACTGATTATTGCCGTCAGCTGCTGTCTGCTTTCAAGCATGAATCAGGGGCTTCACACTTATCAACTGGCTTTGATTGTGGGTCACGCAGGTTGGTTGCAATGCCCTAGTATAAACGATACCTGGAACACAAGCCAGTCCTCAGGATGCATTCTAACTCAAGAGCACGATCACGTTGTGCCTGACCAATGTTTCCATCTTGGGTAATAGCACAGTCCTAAGCGATATGGAGTGGAGTTGGCATATGAGCTGGTCTGTGGTTTTGCTTCCAACAGTTTCCACCGCACGCAGATGCTCGGTGGATACAATGTTGCGCGCTGGGGAAAACCCCAGGAATAATCCACAGCAGGCAGGCAAGCAAAGTATAAATAAGGGGGGGATTGGTTAGCTGCCTGCAACTCTTGCTTGTACCCGAATAAGGTTTTGCCTGCAACGCGGCCTTGTACTGCTTGAGGCGACGTGACATTCATGCACAAGGCACAAGTGCTGGCAGGTTTCTGCGGGCACCCACAGTGCAGCGTTGCATTCTTGAAACCGTTGCTTGACCCTTTCCCTAAAATCAGGAAGATTCGCTTACACCTCTTATGGCTTATAATAGCCGTCTCCTGGGATAACAATAGCAATACTGAGAATAATGAAAATAAAACGCATCATAGGCTGAAGAAATTAAACGCTCGGCACGTCTTTTCTTCAGCCTTACATGACTATATATCTATATATGTATACATCCATATATTTGGGTAGAAATCCATAAAAATATATATCGATATATATGCATTTCTATATATTTATATAGATATTTATCTATACACAGAAACAGATAGATAGATAGATGGATAGATAGATAGATAGATAGATAGATAGATAGATAGATAGATAGATAGATAGATAGATAGATAGATAGATAGATAGATAGATAGATTGATTGATAGAAAGACTGTATGCAATAACCCTGGATGTCTGACAGTTGAAGCAGACTGGTGATGTCATTAAGGCTCTATTATGACACGTACAGCTTGGAAGCATAAATACTACAGCACGGCAGCCATTTATAGCCAGTCTCCATTGGAGATGGAAGTGGGCAGGAATGTACTGGCCTATCTTCCCAAGACGCCACAGCAGCCGGACAAATTGTATGTTCGACAGAATGGCTGTTTTATTCAGCCCATAAGGGTGACTACCCACTACAGTTTTTTTTTTTCACTGCGAAATTCGTAGCAGTTTTTTTTCTGCAGGGGTCTATGGGAATTGTAATGTTAAAATCGAAATCACGCAAATTCGCAATTTACCGCGAAATCGCAATTTTAACATTACAAGTCCCATAGACTCCTGCAGAAAAAAAAACGCTGCGAATTTCGCAGTGAAAAAAAACTGTAGTGGGTAGTCATCCTAAGGGGGAAACGGCGGCCTACAAAATCTGATTGGTCGCTGCTGCCACCATTTATGAAAAGGTCGGCTCAGTTCTTACATGGATAAGAATAAGGTAGGTACATAGGCAGGCAGGTAGGTTCAGTTTTTGTAGGTTGAGGAATGCTTATGGGCAAGGCCTTATGTCTGAACGCTGGCGCATGAAATGGCAGAGAGGCCCGGCCCTGTGCATTCACTGATTATTGCCGTCAGCTGCTGTCTGCTTTCAAGCATGAATCAGGGGCTTCACACTTATCAACTGGCTTTGATTGTGGGTCACGCAGGTTGGTTGCAATGCCCTAGTATAAACGATACCTGGAACACAAGCCAGTCCTCAGGATGCATTCTAACTCAAGAGCACGATCACGTTGTGCCTGACCAATGTTTCCATCTTGGGTAATAGCACAGTCCTAAGCGATATGGAGTGGAGTTGGCATATGAGCTGGTCTGTGGTTTTGCTTCCAACAGTTTCCACCGCACGCAGATGCTCGGTGGATACAATGTTGCGCGCTGGGGAAAACCCCAGGAATAATCCACAGCAGGCAGGCAAGCAAAGTATAAATAAGGGGGGGATTGGTTAGCTGCCTGCAACTCTTGCTTGTACCCGAATAAGGTTTTGCCTGCAACGCGGCCTTGTACTGCTTGAGGCGACGTGACATTCATGCACAAGGCACAAGTGCTGGCAGGTTTCTGCGGGCACCCACAGTGCAGCGTTGCATTCTTGAAACCGTTGCTTGACCCTTTCCCTAAAATCAGGAAGATTCGCTTACACCTCTTATGGCTTATAATAGCCGTCTCCTGGGATAACAATAGCAATACTGAGAATAATGAAAATAAAACGCATCATAGGCTGAAGAAATTAAACGCTCGGCACGTCTTTTCTTCAGCCTTACATGACTATATATCTATATATGTATACATCCATATATTTGGGTAGAAATCCATAAAAATATATATCGATATATATGCATTTCTATATATTTATATAGATATTTATCTATACACAGAAACAGATAGATAGATGGATGGATAGATAGATAGATAGATAGATAGATTGATAGAAAGACTGTATGCAATAACCATGGATGTCTGACAGTTGAAGCAGACTGGTGATGTCATTAAGGCTCTATTATGACACGTACAGCTTGGAAGCATAAATACTACAGCACGGCAGCCATTTATAGCCAGTCTCCATTGGAGATGGAAGTGGGCAGGAATGTACTGGCCTATCTTCCCAAGACGCCACAGCAGCCGGACAAATTGTATGTTCGACAGAATGGCTGTTTTATTCAGCCCATAAGGGTGACTACCCACTACAGTTTTTTTTTTTCACTGCGAAATTCGTAGCAGTTTTTTTTCTGCAGGGGTCTATGGGAATTGTAATGTTAAAATCGAAATCACGCAAATTCGCAATTTACCGCGAAATCGCGATTTTAACATTACAAGTCCCATAGACTCCTGCAGAAAAAAAAACGCTGCGAATTTCGCAGTGAAAAAAAACTGTAGTGGGTAGTCATCCTAAGGGGGAAACGGCGGCCTACAAAATCTGATTGGTCGCTGCTGCCACCATTTATGAAAAGGTCGGCTCAGTTCTTCCATGGATAAGAATAAGGTAGGTACATAGGCAGGCAGGTAGGTTCAGTTTTTGTAGGTTGAGGAATGCTTATGGGCAAGGCCTTATGTCTGAACGCTGGCGCATGAAATGGCAGAGAGGCCCGGCCCTGTGCATTCACTGATTATTGCCGTCAGCTGCTGTCTGCTTTCAAGCATGAATCAGGGGCTTCACACTTATCAACTGGCTTTGATTGTGGGTCACGCAGGTTGGTTGCAATGCCCTAGTATAAACGATACCTGGAACACAAGCCAGTCCTCAGGATGCATTCTAACTCAAGAGCACGATCACGTTGTGCCTGACCAATGTTTCCATCTTGGGTAATAGCACAGTCCTAAGCGATATGGAGTGGAGTTGGCATATGAGCTGGTCTGTGGTTTTGCTTCCAACAGTTTCTACCGCACGCAGATGCTCGGTGGATACAATGTTGCGCGCTGGGGAAAACCCCAGGAATAATCCACAGCAGGCAGGCAAGCAAAGTATAAATAAGGGGGGGATTGGTTAGCTGCCTGCAACTCTTGCTTGTACCCGAATAAGGTTTTGCCTGCAACGCGGCCTTGTACTGCTTGAGGCGACGTGACATTCATGCACAAGGCACAAGTGCTGGCAGGTTTCTGCGGGCACCCACAGTGCAGCGTTGCATTCTTGAAACCGTTGCTTGACCCTTTCCCTAAAATCAGGAAGATTCGCTTACACCTCTTATGGCTTATAATAGCCGTCTCCTGGGATAACAATAGCAATACTGAGAATAATGAAAATAAAACGCATCATAGGCTGAAGAAATTAAACGCTCGGCACGTCTTTTCTTCAGCCTTACATGACTATATATCTATATATGTATACATCCATATATTTGGGTAGAAATCCATAAAAATATATATCGATATATATGCATTTCTATATATTTATATAGATATTTATCTATACACAGAAACAGATAGATAGATAGATGGATGGATAGATAGATAGATAGATAGATAGATAGATTGATAGAAAGACTGTATGCAATAACCATGGATGTCTGACAGTTGAAGCAGACTGGTGATGTCATTAAGGCTCTATTATGACACGTACAGCTTGGAAGCATAAATACTACAGCACGGCAGCCATTTATAGCCAGTCTCCATTGGAGATGGAAGTGGGCAGGAATGTACTGGCCTATCTTCCCAAGACGCCACAGCAGCCGGACAAATTGTATGTTCGACAGAATGGCTGTTTTATTCAGCCCATAAGGGTGACTACCCACTACAGTTTTTTTTTTTCACTGCGAAATTCGTAGCAGTTTTTTTTCTGCAGGGGTCTATGGGAATTGTAATGTTAAAATCGAAATCACGCAAATTCGCAATTTACCGCGAAATCGCGATTTTAACATTACAAGTCCCATAGACTCCTGCAGAAAAAAAAACGCTGCGAATTTCGCAGTGAAAAAAAACTGTAGTGGGTAGTCATCCTAAGGGGGAAACGGCGGCCTACAAAATCTGATTGGTCGCTGCTGCCACCATTTATGAAAAGGTCGGCTCAGTTCTTCCATGGATAAGAATAAGGTAGGTACATAGGCAGGCAGGTAGGTTCAGTTTTTGTAGGTTGAGGAATGCTTATGGGCAAGGCCTTATGTCTGAACGCTGGCGCATGAAATGGCAGAGAGGCCCGGCCCTGTGCATTCACTGATTATTGCCGTCAGCTGCTGTCTGCTTTCAAGCATGAATCAGGGGCTTCACACTTATCAACTGGCTTTGATTGTGGGTCACGCAGGTTGGTTGCAATGCCCTAGTATAAACGATACCTGGAACACAAGCCAGTCCTCAGGATGCATTCTAACTCAAGAGCACGATCACGTTGTGCCTGACCAATGTTTCCATCTTGGGTAATAGCACAGTCCTAAGCGATATGGAGTGGAGTTGGCATATGAGCTGGTCTGTGGTTTTGCTTCCAACAGTTTCCACCGCACGCAGATGCTCGGTGGATACAATGTTGCGCGCTGGGGAAAACCCCAGGAATAATCCACAGCAGGCAGGCAAGCAAAGTATAAATAAGGGGGGGATTGGTTAGCTGCCTGCAACTCTTGCTTGTACCCGAATAAGGTTTTGCCTGCAACGCGGCCTTGTACTGCTTGAGGCGACGTGACATTCATGCACAAGGCACAAGTGCTGGCAGGTTTCTGCGGGCACCCACAGTGCAGCGTTGCATTCTTGAAACCGTTGCTTGACCCTTTCCCTAAAATCAGGAAGATTCGCTTACACCTCTTATGGCTTATAATAGCCGTCTCCTGGGATAACAATAGCAATACTGAGAATAATGAAAATAAAACGCATCATAGGCTGAAGAAATTAAACGCTCGGCACGTCTTTTCTTCAGCCTTACATGACTATATATCTATATATGTATACATCCATATATTTGGGTAGAAATCCATAAAAATATATATCGATATATATGCATTTCTATATATTTATATAGATATTTATCTATACACAGAAACAGATAGATAGATAGATGGATAGATAGATAGATAGATAGATAGATAGATAGATAGATAGATAGATAGATAGATAGATAGATAGATAGATAGATAGATAGATAGATAGATAGATAGATAGATAGATTGATTGATAGAAAGACTGTATGCAATAACCCTGGATGTCTGACAGTTGAAGCAGACTGGTGATGTCATTAAGGCTCTATTATGACACGTACAGCTTGGAAGCATAAATACTACAGCACGGCAGCCATTTATAGCCAGTCTCCATTGGAGATGGAAGTGGGCAGGAATGTACTGGCCTATCTTCCCAAGACGCCACAGCAGCCGGACAAATTGTATGTTCGACAGAATGGCTGTTTTATTCAGCCCATAAGGGTGACTACCCACTACAGTTTTTTTTTTTCACTGCGAAATTCGTAGCAGTTTTTTTTCTGCAGGGGTCTATGGGAATTGTAATGTTAAAATCGAAATCACGCAAATTCGCAATTTACCGCGAAATCGCAATTTTAACATTACAAGTCCCATAGACTCCTGCAGAAAAAAAAACGCTGCGAATTTCGCAGTGAAAAAAAACTGTAGTGGGTAGTCATCCTAAGGGGGAAACGGCGGCCTACAAAATCTGATTGGTCGCTGCTGCCACCATTTATGAAAAGGTCGGCTCAGTTCTTACATGGATAAGAATAAGGTAGGTACATAGGCAGGCAGGTAGGTTCAGTTTTTGTAGGTTGAGGAATGCTTATGGGCAAGGCCTTATGTCTGAACGCTGGCGCATGAAATGGCAGAGAGGCCCGGCCCTGTGCATTCACTGATTATTGCCGTCAGCTGCTGTCTGCTTTCAAGCATGAATCAGGGGCTTCACACTTATCAACTGGCTTTGATTGTGGGTCACGCAGGTTGGTTGCAATGCCCTAGTATAAACGATACCTGGAACACAAGCCAGTCCTCAGGATGCATTCTAACTCAAGAGCACGATCACGTTGTGCCTGACCAATGTTTCCATCTTGGGTAATAGCACAGTCCTAAGCGATATGGAGTGGAGTTGGCATATGAGCTGGTCTGTGGTTTTGCTTCCAACAGTTTCCACCGCACGCAGATGCTCGGTGGATACAATGTTGCGCGCTGGGGAAAACCCCAGGAATAATCCACAGCAGGCAGGCAAGCAAAGTATAAATAAGGGGGGGATTGGTTAGCTGCCTGCAACTCTTGCTTGTACCCGAATAAGGTTTTGCCTGCAACGCGGCCTTGTACTGCTTGAGGCGACGTGACATTCATGCACAAGGCACAAGTGCTGGCAGGTTTCTGCGGGCACCCACAGTGCAGCGTTGCATTCTTGAAACCGTTGCTTGACCCTTTCCCTAAAATCAGGAAGATTCGCTTACACCTCTTATGGCTTATAATAGCCGTCTCCTGGGATAACAATAGCAATACTGAGAATAATGAAAATAAAACGCATCATAGGCTGAAGAAATTAAACGCTCGGCACGTCTTTTCTTCAGCCTTACATGACTATATATCTATATATGTATACATCCATATATTTGGGTAGAAATCCATAAAAATATATATCGATATATATGCATTTCTATATATTTATATAGATATTTATCTATACACAGAAACAGATAGATAGATGGATGGATAGATAGATAGATAGATAGATAGATTGATAGAAAGACTGTATGCAATAACCATGGATGTCTGACAGTTGAAGCAGACTGGTGATGTCATTAAGGCTCTATTATGACACGTACAGCTTGGAAGCATAAATACTACAGCACGGCAGCCATTTATAGCCAGTCTCCATTGGAGATGGAAGTGGGCAGGAATGTACTGGCCTATCTTCCCAAGACGCCACAGCAGCCGGACAAATTGTATGTTCGACAGAATGGCTGTTTTATTCAGCCCATAAGGGTGACTACCCACTACAGTTTTTTTTTTTCACTGCGAAATTCGTAGCAGTTTTTTTTCTGCAGGGGTCTATGGGAATTGTAATGTTAAAATCGAAATCACGCAAATTCGCAATTTACCGCGAAATCGCGATTTTAACATTACAAGTCCCATAGACTCCTGCAGAAAAAAAAACGCTGCGAATTTCGCAGTGAAAAAAAACTGTAGTGGGTAGTCATCCTAAGGGGGAAACGGCGGCCTACAAAATCTGATTGGTCGCTGCTGCCACCATTTATGAAAAGGTCGGCTCAGTTCTTCCATGGATAAGAATAAGGTAGGTACATAGGCAGGCAGGTAGGTTCAGTTTTTGTAGGTTGAGGAATGCTTATGGGCAAGGCCTTATGTCTGAACGCTGGCGCATGAAATGGCAGAGAGGCCCGGCCCTGTGCATTCACTGATTATTGCCGTCAGCTGCTGTCTGCTTTCAAGCATGAATCAGGGGCTTCACACTTATCAACTGGCTTTGATTGTGGGTCACGCAGGTTGGTTGCAATGCCCTAGTATAAACGATACCTGGAACACAAGCCAGTCCTCAGGATGCATTCTAACTCAAGAGCACGATCACGTTGTGCCTGACCAATGTTTCCATCTTGGGTAATAGCACAGTCCTAAGCGATATGGAGTGGAGTTGGCATATGAGCTGGTCTGTGGTTTTGCTTCCAACAGTTTCTACCGCACGCAGATGCTCGGTGGATACAATGTTGCGCGCTGGGGAAAACCCCAGGAATAATCCACAGCAGGCAGGCAAGCAAAGTATAAATAAGGGGGGGATTGGTTAGCTGCCTGCAACTCTTGCTTGTACCCGAATAAGGTTTTGCCTGCAACGCGGCCTTGTACTGCTTGAGGCGACGTGACATTCATGCACAAGGCACAAGTGCTGGCAGGTTTCTGCGGGCACCCACAGTGCAGCGTTGCATTCTTGAAACCGTTGCTTGACCCTTTCCCTAAAATCAGGAAGATTCGCTTACACCTCTTATGGCTTATAATAGCCGTCTCCTGGGATAACAATAGCAATACTGAGAATAATGAAAATAAAACGCATCATAGGCTGAAGAAATTAAACGCTCGGCACGTCTTTTCTTCAGCCTTACATGACTATATATCTATATATGTATACATCCATATATTTGGGTAGAAATCCATAAAAATATATATCGATATATATGCATTTCTATATATTTATATAGATATTTATCTATACACAGAAACAGATAGATAGATAGATGGATGGATAGATAGATAGATAGATAGATAGATAGATAGATTGATAGAAAGACTGTATGCAATAACCATGGATGTCTGACAGTTGAAGCAGACTGGTGATGTCATTAAGGCTCTATTATGACACGTACAGCTTGGAAGCATAAATACTACAGCACGGCAGCCATTTATAGCCAGTCTCCATTGGAGATGGAAGTGGGCAGGAATGTACTGGCCTATCTTCCCAAGACGCCACAGCAGCCGGACAAATTGTATGTTCGACAGAATGGCTGTTTTATTCAGCCCATAAGGGTGACTACCCACTACAGTTTTTTTTTTTCACTGCGAAATTCGTAGCAGTTTTTTTTCTGCAGGGGTCTATGGGAATTGTAATGTTAAAATCGAAATCACGCAAATTCGCAATTTACCGCGAAATCGCGATTTTAACATTACAAGTCCCATAGACTCCTGCAGAAAAAAAAACGCTGCGAATTTCGCAGTGAAAAAAAACTGTAGTGGGTAGTCATCCTAAGGGGGAAACGGCGGCCTACAAAATCTGATT
This sequence comes from Eleutherodactylus coqui, assembly GCF_035609145.1. Classification (NCBI taxonomy): domain Eukaryota; kingdom Metazoa; phylum Chordata; class Amphibia; order Anura; family Eleutherodactylidae; genus Eleutherodactylus; species Eleutherodactylus coqui. The sequence continues at coordinate 658,605 of NW_027102392.1, forward strand.
GGTCGCTGCTGCCACCATTTATGAAAAGGTCGGCTCAGTTCTTCCATGGATAAGAATAAGGTAGGTACATAGGCAGGCAGGTAGGTTCAGTTTTTGTAGGTTGAGGAATGCTTATGGGCAAGGCCTTATGTCTGAACGCTGGCGCATGAAATGGCAGAGAGGCCCGGCCCTGTGCATTCACTGATTATTGCCGTCAGCTGCTGTCTGCTTTCAAGCATGAATCAGGGGCTTCACACTTATCAACTGGCTTTGATTGTGGGTCACGCAGGTTGGTTGCAATGCCCTAGTATAAACGATACCTGGAACACAAGCCAGTCCTCAGGATGCATTCTAACTCAAGAGCACGATCACGTTGTGCCTGACCAATGTTTCCATCTTGGGTAATAGCACAGTCCTAAGCGATATGGAGTGGAGTTGGCATATGAGCTGGTCTGTGGTTTTGCTTCCAACAGTTTCCACCGCACGCAGATGCTCGGTGGATACAATGTTGCGCGCTGGGGAAAACCCCAGGAATAATCCACAGCAGGCAGGCAAGCAAAGTATAAATAAGGGGGGGATTGGTTAGCTGCCTGCAACTCTTGCTTGTACCCGAATAAGGTTTTGCCTGCAACGCGGCCTTGTACTGCTTGAGGCGACGTGACATTCATGCACAAGGCACAAGTGCTGGCAGGTTTCTGCGGGCACCCACAGTGCAGCGTTGCATTCTTGAAACCGTTGCTTGACCCTTTCCCTAAAATCAGGAAGATTCGCTTACACCTCTTATGGCTTATAATAGCCGTCTCCTGGGATAACAATAGCAATACTGAGAATAATGAAAATAAAACGCATCATAGGCTGAAGAAATTAAACGCTCGGCACGTCTTTTCTTCAGCCTTACATGACTATATATCTATATATGTATACATCCATATATTTGGGTAGAAATCCATAAAAATATATATCGATATATATGCATTTCTATATATTTATATAGATATTTATCTATACACAGAAACAGATAGATAGATAGATGGATAGATAGATAGATAGATAGATAGATAGATAGATAGATAGATAGATAGATAGATAGATAGATTGATAGAAAGACTGTATGCAATAACCCTGGATGTCTGACAGTTGAAGCAGACTGGTGATGTCATTAAGGCTCTATTATGACACGTACAGCTTGGAAGCATAAATACTACAGCACGGCAGCCATTTATAGCCAGTCTCCATTGGAGATGGAAGTGGGCAGGAATGTACTGGCCTATCTTCCCAAGACGCCACAGCAGCCGGACAAATTGTATGTTCGACAGAATGGCTGTTTTATTCAGCCCATAAGGGTGACTACCCACTACAGTTTTTTTTTTTCACTGCGAAATTCGTAGCAGTTTTTTTTCTGCAGGGGTCTATGGGAATTGTAATGTTAAAATCGAAATCACGCAAATTCGCAATTTACCGCGAAATCGCAATTTTAACATTACAAGTCCCATAGACTCCTGCAGAAAAAAAAACGCTGCGAATTTCGCAGTGAAAAAAAACTGTAGTGGGTAGTCATCCTAAGGGGGAAACGGCGGCCTACAAAATCTGATTGGTCGCTGCTGCCACCATTTATGAAAAGGTCGGCTCAGTTCTTCCATGGATAAGAATAAGGTAGGTACATAGGCAGGCAGGTAGGTTCAGTTTTTGTAGGTTGAGGAATGCTTATGGGCAAGGCCTTATGTCTGAACGCTGGCGCATGAAATGGCAGAGAGGCCCGGCCCTGTGCATTCACTGATTATTGCCGTCAGCTGCTGTCTGCTTTCAAGCATGAATCAGGGGCTTCACACTTATCAACTGGCTTTGATTGTGGGTCACGCAGGTTGGTTGCAATGCCCTAGTATAAACGATACCTGGAACACAAGCCAGTCCTCAGGATGCATTCTAACTCAAGAGCACGATCACGTTGTGCCTGACCAATGTTTCCATCTTGGGTAATAGCACAGTCCTAAGCGATATGGAGTGGAGTTGGCATATGAGCTGGTCTGTGGTTTTGCTTCCAACAGTTTCTACCGCACGCAGATGCTCGGTGGATACAATGTTGCGCGCTGGGGAAAACCCCAGGAATAATCCACAGCAGGCAGGCAAGCAAAGTATAAATAAGGGGGGGATTGGTTAGCTGCCTGCAACTCTTGCTTGTACCCGAATAAGGTTTTGCCTGCAACGCGGCCTTGTACTGCTTGAGGCGACGTGACATTCATGCACAAGGCACAAGTGCTGGCAGGTTTCTGCGGGCACCCACAGTGCAGCGTTGCATTCTTGAAACCGTTGCTTGACCCTTTCCCTAAAATCAGGAAGATTCGCTTACACCTCTTATGGCTTATAATAGCCGTCTCCTGGGATAACAATAGCAATACTGAGAATAATGAAAATAAAACGCATCATAGGCTGAAGAAATTAAACGCTCGGCACGTCTTTTCTTCAGCCTTACATGACTATATATCTATATATGTATACATCCATATATTTGGGTAGAAATCCATAAAAATATATATCGATATATATGCATTTCTATATATTTATATAGATATTTATCTATACACAGAAACAGATAGATAGATAGATGGATGGATAGATAGATAGATAGATAGATAGATTGATAGAAAGACTGTATGCAATAACCATGGATGTCTGACAGTTGAAGCAGACTGGTGATGTCATTAAGGCTCTATTATGACACGTACAGCTTGGAAGCATAAATACTACAGCACGGCAGCCATTTATAGCCAGTCTCCATTGGAGATGGAAGTGGGCAGGAATGTACTGGCCTATCTTCCCAAGACGCCACAGCAGCCGGACAAATTGTATGTTCGACAGAATGGCTGTTTTATTCAGCCCATAAGGGTGACTACCCACTACAGTTTTTTTTTTTCACTGCGAAATTCGTAGCAGTTTTTTTTCTGCAGGGGTCTATGGGAATTGTAATGTTAAAATCGAAATCACGCAAATTCGCAATTTACCGCGAAATCGCGATTTTAACATTACAAGTCCCATAGACTCCTGCAGAAAAAAAAACGCTGCGAATTTCGCAGTGAAAAAAAACTGTAGTGGGTAGTCATCCTAAGGGGGAAACGGCGGCCTACAAAATCTGATTGGTCGCTGCTGCCACCATTTATGAAAAGGTCGGCTCAGTTCTTCCATGGATAAGAATAAGGTAGGTACATAGGCAGGCAGGTAGGTTCAGTTTTTGTAGGTTGAGGAATGCTTATGGGCAAGGCCTTATGTCTGAACGCTGGCGCATGAAATGGCAGAGAGGCCCGGCCCTGTGCATTCACTGATTATTGCCGTCAGCTGCTGTCTGCTTTCAAGCATGAATCAGGGGCTTCACACTTATCAACTGGCTTTGATTGTGGGTCACGCAGGTTGGTTGCAATGCCCTAGTATAAACGATACCTGGAACACAAGCCAGTCCTCAGGATGCATTCTAACTCAAGAGCACGATCACGTTGTGCCTGACCAATGTTTCCATCTTGGGTAATAGCACAGTCCTAAGCGATATGGAGTGGAGTTGGCATATGAGCTGGTCTGTGGTTTTGCTTCCAACAGTTTCTACCGCACGCAGATGCTCGGTGGATACAATGTTGCGCGCTGGGGAAAACCCCAGGAATAATCCACAGCAGGCAGGCAAGCAAAGTATAAATAAGGGGGGGATTGGTTAGCTGCCTGCAACTCTTGCTTGTACCCGAATAAGGTTTTGCCTGCAACGCGGCCTTGTACTGCTTGAGGCGACGTGACATTCATGCACAAGGCACAAGTGCTGGCAGGTTTCTGCGGGCACCCACAGTGCAGCGTTGCATTCTTGAAACCGTTGCTTGACCCTTTCCCTAAAATCAGGAAGATTCGCTTACACCTCTTATGGCTTATAATAGCCGTCTCCTGGGATAACAATAGCAATACTGAGAATAATGAAAATAAAACGCATCATAGGCTGAAGAAATTAAACGCTCGGCACGTCTTTTCTTCAGCCTTACATGACTATATATCTATATATGTATACATCCATATATTTGGGTAGAAATCCATAAAAATATATATCGATATATATGCATTTCTATATATTTATATAGATATTTATCTATACACAGAAACAGATAGATAGATGGATGGATGGATAGATAGATAGATAGATAGATTGATAGAAAGACTGTATGCAATAACCATGGATGTCTGACAGTTGAAGCAGACTGGTGATGTCATTAAGGCTCTATTATGACACGTACAGCTTGGAAGCATAAATACTACAGCACGGCAGCCATTTATAGCCAGTCTCCATTGGAGATGGAAGTGGGCAGGAATGTACTGGCCTATCTTCCCAAGACGCCACAGCAGCCGGACAAATTGTATGTTCGACAGAATGGCTGTTTTATTCAGCCCATAAGGGTGACTACCCACTACAGTTTTTTTTTTTCACTGCGAAATTCGTAGCAGTTTTTTTTCTGCAGGGGTCTATGGGAATTGTAATGTTAAAATCGAAATCACGCAAATTCGCAATTTACCGCGAAATCGCAATTTTAACATTACAAGTCCCATAGACTCCTGCAGAAAAAAAAACGCTGCGAATTTCGCAGTGAAAAAAAACTGTAGTGGGTAGTCATCCTAAGGGGGAAACGGCGGCCTACAAAATCTGATTGGTCGCTGCTGCCACCATTTATGAAAAGGTCGGCTCAGTTCTTCCATGGATAAGAATAAGGTAGGTACATAGGCAGGCAGGTAGGTTCAGTTTTTGTAGGTTGAGGAATGCTTATGGGCAAGGCCTTATGTCTGAACGCTGGCGCATGAAATGGCAGAGAGGCCCGGCCCTGTGCATTCACTGATTATTGCCGTCAGCTGCTGTCTGCTTTCAAGCATGAATCAGGGGCTTCACACTTATCAACTGGCTTTGATTGTGGGTCACGCAGGTTGGTTGCAATGCCCTAGTATAAACGATACCTGGAACACAAGCCAGTCCTCAGGATGCATTCTAACTCAAGAGCACGATCACGTTGTGCCTGACCAATGTTTCCATCTTGGGTAATAGCACAGTCCTAAGCGATATGGAGTGGAGTTGGCATATGAGCTGGTCTGTGGTTTTGCTTCCAACAGTTTCTACCGCACGCAGATGCTCGGTGGATACAATGTTGCGCGCTGGGGAAAACCCCAGGAATAATCCACAGCAGGCAGGCAAGCAAAGTATAAATAAGGGGGGGATTGGTTAGCTGCCTGCAACTCTTGCTTGTACCCGAATAAGGTTTTGCCTGCAACGCGGCCTTGTACTGCTTGAGGCGACGTGACATTCATGCACAAGGCACAAGTGCTGGCAGGTTTCTGCGGGCACCCACAGTGCAGCGTTGCATTCTTGAAACCGTTGCTTGACCCTTTCCCTAAAATCAGGAAGATTCGCTTACACCTCTTATGGCTTATAATAGCCGTCTCCTGGGATAACAATAGCAATACTGAGAATAATGAAAATAAAACGCATCATAGGCTGAAGAAATTAAACGCTCGGCACGTCTTTTCTTCAGCCTTACATGACTATATATCTATATATGTATACATCCATATATTTGGGTAGAAATCCATAAAAATATATATCGATATATATGCATTTCTATATATTTATATAGATATTTATCTATACACAGAAACAGATAGATAGATGGATGGATGGATAGATAGATAGATAGATAGATTGATAGAAAGACTGTATGCAATAACCATGGATGTCTGACAGTTGAAGCAGACTGGTGATGTCATTAAGGCTCTATTATGACACGTACAGCTTGGAAGCATAAATACTACAGCACGGCAGCCATTTATAGCCAGTCTCCATTGGAGATGGAAGTGGGCAGGAATGTACTGGCCTATCTTCCCAAGACGCCACAGCAGCCGGACAAATTGTATGTTCGACAGAATGGCTGTTTTATTCAGCCCATAAGGGTGACTACCCACTACAGTTTTTTTTTTTCACTGCGAAATTCGTAGCAGTTTTTTTTCTGCAGGGGTCTATGGGAATTGTAATGTTAAAATCGAAATCACGCAAATTCGCAATTTACCGCGAAATCGCGATTTTAACATTACAAGTCCCATAGACTCCTGCAGAAAAAAAAACGCGAATTTCGCAGTGAAAAAAAACTGTAGTGGGTAGTCATCCTAAGGGGGAAACGGCGGCCTACAAAATCTGATTGGTCGCTGCTGCCACCATTTATGAAAAGGTCGGCTCAGTTCTTCCATGGATAAGAATAAGGTAGGTACATAGGCAGGCAGGTAGGTTCAGTTTTTGTAGGTTGAGGAATGCTTATGGGCAAGGCCTTATGTCTGAACGCTGGCGCATGAAATGGCAGAGAGGCCCGGCCCTGTGCATTCACTGATTATTGCCGTCAGCTGCTGTCTGCTTTCAAGCATGAATCAGGGGCTTCACACTTATCAACTGGCTTTGATTGTGGGTCACGCAGGTTGGTTGCAATGCCCTAGTATAAACGATACCTGGAACACAAGCCAGTCCTCAGGATGCATTCTAACTCAAGAGCACGATCACGTTGTGCCTGACCAATGTTTCCATCTTGGGTAATAGCACAGTCCTAAGCGATATGGAGTGGAGTTGGCATATGAGCTGGTCTGTGGTTTTGCTTCCAACAGTTTCCACCGCACGCAGATGCTCGGTGGATACAATGTTGCGCGCTGGGGAAAACCCCAGGAATAATCCACAGCAGGCAGGCAAGCAAAGTATAAATAAGGGGGGGATTGGTTAGCTGCCTGCAACTCTTGCTTGTACCCGAATAAGGTTTTGCCTGCAACGCGGCCTTGTACTGCTTGAGGCGACGTGACATTCATGCACAAGGCACAAGTGCTGGCAGGTTTCTGCGGGCACCCACAGTGCAGCGTTGCATTCTTGAAACCGTTGCTTGACCCTTTCCCTAAAATCAGGAAGATTCGCTTACACCTCTTATGGCTTATAATAGCCGTCTCCTGGGATAACAATAGCAATACTGAGAATAATGAAAATAAAACGCATCATAGGCTGAAGAAATTAAACGCTCGGCACGTCTTTTCTTCAGCCTTACATGACTATATATCTATATATGTATACATCCATATATTTGGGTAGAAATCCATAAAAATATATATCGATATATATGCATTTCTATATATTTATATAGATATTTATCTATACACAGAAACAGATAGATAGATAGATGGATAGATAGATAGATAGATAGATAGATAGATAGATTGATAGAAAGACTGTATGCAATAACCCTGGATGTCTGACAGTTGAAGCAGACTGGTGATGTCATTAAGGCTCTATTATGACACGTACAGCTTGGAAGCATAAATACTACAGCACGGCAGCCATTTATAGCCAGTCTCCATTGGAGATGGAAGTGGGCAGGAATGTACTGGCCTATCTTCCCAAGACGCCACAGCAGCCGGACAAATTGTATGTTCGACAGAATGGCTGTTTTATTCAGCCCATAAGGGTGACTACCCACTACAGTTTTTTTTTTTCACTGCGAAATTCGTAGCAGTTTTTTTTCTGCAGGGGTCTATGGGAATTGTAATGTTAAAATCGAAATCACGCAAATTCGCAATTTACCGCGAAATCGCAATTTTAACATTACAAGTCCCATAGACTCCTGCAGAAAAAAAAACGCTGCGAATTTCGCAGTGAAAAAAAACTGTAGTGGGTAGTCATCCTAAGGGGGAAACGGCGGCCTACAAAATCTGATTGGTCGCTGCTGCCACCATTTATGAAAAGGTCGGCTCAGTTCTTCCATGGATAAGAATAAGGTAGGTACATAGGCAGGCAGGTAGGTTCAGTTTTTGTAGGTTGAGGAATGCTTATGGGCAAGGCCTTATGTCTGAACGCTGGCGCATGAAATGGCAGAGAGGCCCGGCCCTGTGCATTCACTGATTATTGCCGTCAGCTGCTGTCTGCTTTCAAGCATGAATCAGGGGCTTCACACTTATCAACTGGCTTTGATTGTGGGTCACGCAGGTTGGTTGCAATGCCCTAGTATAAACGATACCTGGAACACAAGCCAGTCCTCAGGATGCATTCTAACTCAAGAGCACGATCACGTTGTGCCTGACCAATGTTTCCATCTTGGGTAATAGCACAGTCCTAAGCGATATGGAGTGGAGTTGGCATATGAGCTGGTCTGTGGTTTTGCTTCCAACAGTTTCTACCGCACGCAGATGCTCGGTGGATACAATGTTGCGCGCTGGGGAAAACCCCAGGAATAATCCACAGCAGGCAGGCAAGCAAAGTATAAATAAGGGGGGGATTGGTTAGCTGCCTGCAACTCTTGCTTGTACCCGAATAAGGTTTTGCCTGCAACGCGGCCTTGTACTGCTTGAGGCGACGTGACATTCATGCACAAGGCACAAGTGCTGGCAGGTTTCTGCGGGCACCCACAGTGCAGCGTTGCATTCTTGAAACCGTTGCTTGACCCTTTCCCTAAAATCAGGAAGATTCGCTTACACCTCTTATGGCTTATAATAGCCGTCTCCTGGGATAACAATAGCAATACTGAGAATAATGAAAATAAAACGCATCATAGGCTGAAGAAATTAAACGCTCGGCACGTCTTTTCTTCAGCCTTACATGACTATATATCTATATATGTATACATCCATATATTTGGGTAGAAATCCATAAAAATATATATCGATATATATGCATTTCTATATATTTATATAGATATTTATCTATACACAGAAACAGATAGATAGATAGATGGATGGATAGATAGATAGATAGATAGATAGATTGATAGAAAGACTGTATGCAATAACCATGGATGTCTGACAGTTGAAGCAGACTGGTGATGTCATTAAGGCTCTATTATGACACGTACAGCTTGGAAGCATAAATACTACAGCACGGCAGCCATTTATAGCCAGTCTCCATTGGAGATGGAAGTGGGCAGGAATGTACTGGCCTATCTTCCCAAGACGCCACAGCAGCCGGACAAATTGTATGTTCGACAGAATGGCTGTTTTATTCAGCCCATAAGGGTGACTACCCACTACAGTTTTTTTTTTTCACTGCGAAATTCGTAGCAGTTTTTTTTCTGCAGGGGTCTATGGGAATTGTAATGTTAAAATCGAAATCACGCAAATTCGCAATTTACCGCGAAATCGCGATTTTAACATTACAAGTCCCATAGACTCCTGCAGAAAAAAAAACGCGAATTTCGCAGTGAAAAAAAACTGTAGTGGGTAGTCATCCTAAGGGGGAAACGGCGGCCTACAAAATCTGATTGGTCGCTGCTGCCACCATTTATGAAAAGGTCGGCTCAGTTCTTCCATGGATAAGAATAAGGTAGGTACATAGGCAGGCAGGTAGGTTCAGTTTTTGTAGGTTGAGGAATGCTTATGGGCAAGGCCTTATGTCTGAACGCTGGCGCATGAAATGGCAGAGAGGCCCGGCCCTGTGCATTCACTGATTATTGCCGTCAGCTGCTGTCTGCTTTCAAGCATGAATCAGGGGCTTCACACTTATCAACTGGCTTTGATTGTGGGTCACGCAGGTTGGTTGCAATGCCCTAGTATAAACGATACCTGGAACACAAGCCAGTCCTCAGGATGCATTCTAACTCAAGAGCACGATCACGTTGTGCCTGACCAATGTTTCCATCTTGGGTAATAGCACAGTCCTAAGCGATATGGAGTGGAGTTGGCATATGAGCTGGTCTGTGGTTTTGCTTCCAACAGTTTCCACCGCACGCAGATGCTCGGTGGATACAATGTTGCGCGCTGGGGAAAACCCCAGGAATAATCCACAGCAGGCAGGCAAGCAAAGTATAAATAAGGGGGGGATTGGTTAGCTGCCTGCAACTCTTGCTTGTACCCGAATAAGGTTTTGCCTGCAACGCGGCCTTGTACTGCTTGAGGCGACGTGACATTCATGCACAAGGCACAAGTGCTGGCAGGTTTCTGCGGGCACCCACAGTGCAGCGTTGCATTCTTGAAACCGTTGCTTGACCCTTTCCCTAAAATCAGGAAGATTCGCTTACACCTCTTATGGCTTATAATAGCCGTCTCCTGGGATAACAATAGCAATACTGAGAATAATGAAAATAAAACGCATCATAGGCTGAAGAAATTAAACGCTCGGCACGTCTTTTCTTCAGCCTTACATGACTATATATCTATATATGTATACATCCATATATTTGGGTAGAAATCCATAAAAATATATATCGATATATATGCATTTCTATATATTTATATAGATATTTATCTATACACAGAAACAGATAGATAGATAGATGGATAGATAGATAGATAGATAGATAGATAGATAGATAGATAGATAGATTGATAGAAAGACTGTATGCAATAACCCTGGATGTCTGACAGTTGAAGCAGACTGGTGATGTCATTAAGGCTCTATTATGACACGTACAGCTTGGAAGCATAAATACTACAGCACGGCAGCCATTTATAGCCAGTCTCCATTGGAGATGGAAGTGGGCAGGAATGTACTGGCCTATCTTCCCAAGACGCCACAGCAGCCGGACAAATTGTATGTTCGACAGAATGGCTGTTTTATTCAGCCCATAAGGGTGACTACCCACTACAGTTTTTTTTTTTCACTGCGAAATTCGTAGCAGTTTTTTTTCTGCAGGGGTCTATGGGAATTGTAATGTTAAAATCGAAATCACGCAAATTCGCAATTTACCGCGAAATCGCGATTTTAACATTACAAGTCCCATAGACTCCTGCAGAAAAAAAAACGCTGCGAATTTCGCAGTGAAAAAAAACTGTAGTGGGTAGTCATCCTAAGGGGGAAACGGCGGCCTACAAAATCTGATTGGTCGCTGCTGCCACCATTTATGAAAAGGTCGGCTCAGTTCTTCCATGGATAAGAATAAGGTAGGTACATAGGCAGGCAGGTAGGTTCAGTTTTTGTAGGTTGAGGAATGCTTATGGGCAAGGCCTTATGTCTGAACGCTGGCGCATGAAATGGCAGAGAGGCCCGGCCCTGTGCATTCACTGATTATTGCCGTCAGCTGCTGTCTGCTTTCAAGCATGAATCAGGGGCTTCACACTTATCAACTGGCTTTGATTGTGGGTCACGCAGGTTGGTTGCAATGCCCTAGTATAAACGATACCTGGAACACAAGCCAGTCCTCAGGATGCATTCTAACTCAAGAGCACGATCACGTTGTGCCTGACCAATGTTTCCATCTTGGGTAATAGCACAGTCCTAAGCGATATGGAGTGGAGTTGGCATATGAGCTGGTCTGTGGTTTTGCTTCCAACAGTTTCTACCGCACGCAGATGCTCGGTGGATACAATGTTGCGCGCTGGGGAAAACCCCAGGAATAATCCACAGCAGGCAGGCAAGCAAAGTATAAATAAGGGGGGGATTGGTTAGCTGCCTGCAACTCTTGCTTGTACCCGAATAAGGTTTTGCCTGCAACGCGGCCTTGTACTGCTTGAGGCGACGTGACATTCATGCACAAGGCACAAGTGCTGGCAGGTTTCTGCGGGCACCCACAGTGCAGCGTTGCATTCTTGAAACCGTTGCTTGACCCTTTCCCTAAAATCAGGAAGATTCGCTTACACCTCTTATGGCTTATAATAGCCGTCTCCTGGGATAACAATAGCAATACTGAGAATAATGAAAATAAAACGCATCATAGGCTGAAGAAATTAAACGCTCGGCACGTCTTTTCTTCAGCCTTACATGACTATATATCTATATATGTATACATCCATATATTTGGGTAGAAATCCATAAAAATATATATCGATATATATGCATTTCTATATATTTATATAGATATTTATCTATACACAGAAACAGATAGATAGATAGATGGATGGATAGATAGATAGATAGATAGATAGATAGATAGATAGATAGATAGATAGATAGATTGATAGAAAGACTGTATGCAATAACCATGGATGTCTGACAGTTGAAGCAGACTGGTGATGTCATTAAGGCTCTATTATGACACGTACAGCTTGGAAGCATAAATACTACAGCACGGCAGCCATTTATAGCCAGTCTCCATTGGAGATGGAAGTGGGCAGGAATGTACTGGCCTATCTTCCCAAGACGCCACAGCAGCCGGACAAATTGTATGTTCGACAGAATGGCTGTTTTATTCAGCCCATAAGGGTGACTACCCACTACAGTTTTTTTTTTTCACTGCGAAATTCGTAGCAGTTTTTTTTCTGCAGGGGTCTATGGGAATTGTAATGTTAAAATCGAAATCACGCAAATTCGCAATTTACCGCGAAATCGCGATTTTAACATTACAAGTCCCATAGACTCCTGCAGAAAAAAAAACGCTGCGAATTTCGCAGTGAAAAAAAACTGTAGTGGGTAGTCATCCTAAGGGGGAAACGGCGGCCTACAAAATCTGATTGGTCGCTGCTGCCACCATTTATGAAAAGGTCGGCTCAGTTCTTCCATGGATAAGAATAAGGTAGGTACATAGGCAGGCAGGTAGGTTCAGTTTTTGTAGGTTGAGGAATGCTTATGGGCAAGGCCTTATGTCTGAACGCTGGCGCATGAAATGGCAGAGAGGCCCGGCCCTGTGCATTCACTGATTATTGCCGTCAGCTGCTGTCTGCTTTCAAGCATGAATCAGGGGCTTCACACTTATCAACTGGCTTTGATTGTGGGTCACGCAGGTTGGTTGCAATGCCCTAGTATAAACGATACCTGGAACACAAGCCAGTCCTCAGGATGCATTCTAACTCAAGAGCACGATCACGTTGTGCCTGACCAATGTTTCCATCTTGGGTAATAGCACAGTCCTAAGCGATATGGAGTGGAGTTGGCATATGAGCTGGTCTGTGGTTTTGCTTCCAACAGTTTCCACCGCACGCAGATGCTCGGTGGATACAATGTTGCGCGCTGGGGAAAACCCCAGGAATAATCCACAGCAGGCAGGCAAGCAAAGTATAAATAAGGGGGGGATTGGTTAGCTGCCTGCAACTCTTGCTTGTACCCGAATAAGGTTTTGCCTGCAACGCGGCCTTGTACTGCTTGAGGCGACGTGACATTCATGCACAAGGCACAAGTGCTGGCAGGTTTCTGCGGGCACCCACAGTGCAGCGTTGCATTCTTGAAACCGTTGCTTGACCCTTTCCCTAAAATCAGGAAGATTCGCTTACACCTCTTATGGCTTATAATAGCCGTCTCCTGGGATAACAATAGCAATACTGAGAATAATGAAAATAAAACGCATCATAGGCTGAAGAAATTAAACGCTCGGCACGTCTTTTCTTCAGCCTTACATGACTATATATCTATATATGTATACATCCATATATTTGGGTAGAAATCCATAAAAATATATATCGATATATATGCATTTCTATATATTTATATAGATATTTATCTATACACAGAAACAGATAGATAGATAGATGGATAGATAGATAGATAGATAGATAGATAGATAGATAGATAGATAGATAGATAGATAGATTGATAGAAAGACTGTATGCAATAACCCTGGATGTCTGACAGTTGAAGCAGACTGGTGATGTCATTAAGGCTCTATTATGACACGTACAGCTTGGAAGCATAAATACTACAGCACGGCAGCCATTTATAGCCAGTCTCCATTGGAGATGGAAGTGGGCAGGAATGTACTGGCCTATCTTCCCAAGACGCCACAGCAGCCGGACAAATTGTATGTTCGACAGAATGGCTGTTTTATTCAGCCCATAAGGGTGACTACCCACTACAGTTTTTTTTTTTCACTGCGAAATTCGTAGCAGTTTTTTTTCTGCAGGGGTCTATGGGAATTGTAATGTTAAAATCGAAATCACGCAAATTCGCAATTTACCGCGAAATCGCAATTTTAACATTACAAGTCCCATAGACTCCTGCAGAAAAAAAAACGCTGCGAATTTCGCAGTGAAAAAAAACTGTAGTGGGTAGTCATCCTAAGGGGGAAACGGCGGCCTACAAAATCTGATTGGTCGCTGCTGCCACCATTTATGAAAAGGTCGGCTCAGTTCTTCCATGGATAAGAATAAGGTAGGTACATAGGCAGGCAGGTAGGTTCAGTTTTTGTAGGTTGAGGAATGCTTATGGGCAAGGCCTTATGTCTGAACGCTGGCGCATGAAATGGCAGAGAGGCCCGGCCCTGTGCATTCACTGATTATTGCCGTCAGCTGCTGTCTGCTTTCAAGCATGAATCAGGGGCTTCACACTTATCAACTGGCTTTGATTGTGGGTCACGCAGGTTGGTTGCAATGCCCTAGTATAAACGATACCTGGAACACAAGCCAGTCCTCAGGATGCATTCTAACTCAAGAGCACGATCACGTTGTGCCTGACCAATGTTTCCATCTTGGGTAATAGCACAGTCCTAAGCGATATGGAGTGGAGTTGGCATATGAGCTGGTCTGTGGTTTTGCTTCCAACAGTTTCTACCGCACGCAGATGCTCGGTGGATACAATGTTGCGCGCTGGGGAAAACCCCAGGAATAATCCACAGCAGGCAGGCAAGCAAAGTATAAATAAGGGGGGGATTGGTTAGCTGCCTGCAACTCTTGCTTGTACCCGAATAAGGTTTTGCCTGCAACGCGGCCTTGTACTGCTTGAGGCGACGTGACATTCATGCACAAGGCACAAGTGCTGGCAGGTTTCTGCGGGCACCCACAGTGCAGCGTTGCATTCTTGAAACCGTTGCTTGACCCTTTCCCTAAAATCAGGAAGATTCGCTTACACCTCTTATGGCTTATAATAGCCGTCTCCTGGGATAACAATAGCAATACTGAGAATAATGAAAATAAAACGCATCATAGGCTGAAGAAATTAAACGCTCGGCACGTCTTTTCTTCAGCCTTACATGACTATATATCTATATATGTATACATCCATATATTTGGGTAGAAATCCATAAAAATATATATCGATATATATGCATTTCTATATATTTATATAGATATTTATCTATACACAGAAACAGATAGATAGATAGATGGATGGATAGATAGATAGATAGATAGATAGATAGATTGATAGAAAGACTGTATGCAATAACCATGGATGTCTGACAGTTGAAGCAGACTGGTGATGTCATTAAGGCTCTATTATGACACGTACAGCTTGGAAGCATAAATACTACAGCACGGCAGCCATTTATAGCCAGTCTCCATTGGAGATGGAAGTGGGCAGGAATGTACTGGCCTATCTTCCCAAGACGCCACAGCAGCCGGACAAATTGTATGTTCGACAGAATGGCTGTTTTATTCAGCCCATAAGGGTGACTACCCACTACAGTTTTTTTTTTTCACTGCGAAATTCGTAGCAGTTTTTTTTCTGCAGGGGTCTATGGGAATTGTAATGTTAAAATCGAAATCACGCAAATTCGCAATTTACCGCGAAATCGCGATTTTAACATTACAAGTCCCATAGACTCCTGCAGAAAAAAAAACGCTGCGAATTTCGCAGTGAAAAAAAACTGTAGTGGGTAGTCATCCTAAGGGGGAAACGGCGGCCTACAAAATCTGATTGGTCGCTGCTGCCACCATTTATGAAAAGGTCGGCTCAGTTCTTCCATGGATAAGAATAAGGTAGGTACATAGGCA
Organism: Eleutherodactylus coqui; assembly: GCF_035609145.1. Lineage (NCBI taxonomy): Eukaryota > Metazoa > Chordata > Amphibia > Anura > Eleutherodactylidae > Eleutherodactylus > Eleutherodactylus coqui. The sequence continues at coordinate 674,178 of NW_027102392.1, forward strand.
GGCAGGTAGGTTCAGTTTTTGTAGGTTGAGGAATGCTTATGGGCAAGGCCTTATGTCTGAACGCTGGCGCATGAAATGGCAGAGAGGCCCGGCCCTGTGCATTCACTGATTATTGCCGTCAGCTGCTGTCTGCTTTCAAGCATGAATCAGGGGCTTCACACTTATCAACTGGCTTTGATTGTGGGTCACGCAGGTTGGTTGCAATGCCCTAGTATAAACGATACCTGGAACACAAGCCAGTCCTCAGGATGCATTCTAACTCAAGAGCACGATCACGTTGTGCCTGACCAATGTTTCCATCTTGGGTAATAGCACAGTCCTAAGCGATATGGAGTGGAGTTGGCATATGAGCTGGTCTGTGGTTTTGCTTCCAACAGTTTCTACCGCACGCAGATGCTCGGTGGATACAATGTTGCGCGCTGGGGAAAACCCCAGGAATAATCCACAGCAGGCAGGCAAGCAAAGTATAAATAAGGGGGGGATTGGTTAGCTGCCTGCAACTCTTGCTTGTACCCGAATAAGGTTTTGCCTGCAACGCGGCCTTGTACTGCTTGAGGCGACGTGACATTCATGCACAAGGCACAAGTGCTGGCAGGTTTCTGCGGGCACCCACAGTGCAGCGTTGCATTCTTGAAACCGTTGCTTGACCCTTTCCCTAAAATCAGGAAGATTCGCTTACACCTCTTATGGCTTATAATAGCCGTCTCCTGGGATAACAATAGCAATACTGAGAATAATGAAAATAAAACGCATCATAGGCTGAAGAAATTAAACGCTCGGCACGTCTTTTCTTCAGCCTTACATGACTATATATCTATATATGTATACATCCATATATTTGGGTAGAAATCCATAAAAATATATATCGATATATATGCATTTCTATATATTTATATAGATATTTATCTATACACAGAAACAGATAGATAGATGGATGGATGGATAGATAGATAGATAGATAGATTGATAGAAAGACTGTATGCAATAACCATGGATGTCTGACAGTTGAAGCAGACTGGTGATGTCATTAAGGCTCTATTATGACACGTACAGCTTGGAAGCATAAATACTACAGCACGGCAGCCATTTATAGCCAGTCTCCATTGGAGATGGAAGTGGGCAGGAATGTACTGGCCTATCTTCCCAAGACGCCACAGCAGCCGGACAAATTGTATGTTCGACAGAATGGCTGTTTTATTCAGCCCATAAGGGTGACTACCCACTACAGTTTTTTTTTTTCACTGCGAAATTCGTAGCAGTTTTTTTTCTGCAGGGGTCTATGGGAATTGTAATGTTAAAATCGAAATCACGCAAATTCGCAATTTACCGCGAAATCGCGATTTTAACATTACAAGTCCCATAGACTCCTGCAGAAAAAAAAACGCGAATTTCGCAGTGAAAAAAAACTGTAGTGGGTAGTCATCCTAAGGGGGAAACGGCGGCCTACAAAATCTGATTGGTCGCTGCTGCCACCATTTATGAAAAGGTCGGCTCAGTTCTTCCATGGATAAGAATAAGGTAGGTACATAGGCAGGCAGGTAGGTTCAGTTTTTGTAGGTTGAGGAATGCTTATGGGCAAGGCCTTATGTCTGAACGCTGGCGCATGAAATGGCAGAGAGGCCCGGCCCTGTGCATTCACTGATTATTGCCGTCAGCTGCTGTCTGCTTTCAAGCATGAATCAGGGGCTTCACACTTATCAACTGGCTTTGATTGTGGGTCACGCAGGTTGGTTGCAATGCCCTAGTATAAACGATACCTGGAACACAAGCCAGTCCTCAGGATGCATTCTAACTCAAGAGCACGATCACGTTGTGCCTGACCAATGTTTCCATCTTGGGTAATAGCACAGTCCTAAGCGATATGGAGTGGAGTTGGCATATGAGCTGGTCTGTGGTTTTGCTTCCAACAGTTTCCACCGCACGCAGATGCTCGGTGGATACAATGTTGCGCGCTGGGGAAAACCCCAGGAATAATCCACAGCAGGCAGGCAAGCAAAGTATAAATAAGGGGGGGATTGGTTAGCTGCCTGCAACTCTTGCTTGTACCCGAATAAGGTTTTGCCTGCAACGCGGCCTTGTACTGCTTGAGGCGACGTGACATTCATGCACAAGGCACAAGTGCTGGCAGGTTTCTGCGGGCACCCACAGTGCAGCGTTGCATTCTTGAAACCGTTGCTTGACCCTTTCCCTAAAATCAGGAAGATTCGCTTACACCTCTTATGGCTTATAATAGCCGTCTCCTGGGATAACAATAGCAATACTGAGAATAATGAAAATAAAACGCATCATAGGCTGAAGAAATTAAACGCTCGGCACGTCTTTTCTTCAGCCTTACATGACTATATATCTATATATGTATACATCCATATATTTGGGTAGAAATCCATAAAAATATATATCGATATATATGCATTTCTATATATTTATATAGATATTTATCTATACACAGAAACAGATAGATAGATAGATGGATAGATAGATAGATAGATAGATAGATAGATAGATAGATAGATAGATAGATTGATAGAAAGACTGTATGCAATAACCCTGGATGTCTGACAGTTGAAGCAGACTGGTGATGTCATTAAGGCTCTATTATGACACGTACAGCTTGGAAGCATAAATACTACAGCACGGCAGCCATTTATAGCCAGTCTCCATTGGAGATGGAAGTGGGCAGGAATGTACTGGCCTATCTTCCCAAGACGCCACAGCAGCCGGACAAATTGTATGTTCGACAGAATGGCTGTTTTATTCAGCCCATAAGGGTGACTACCCACTACAGTTTTTTTTTTTCACTGCGAAATTCGTAGCAGTTTTTTTTCTGCAGGGGTCTATGGGAATTGTAATGTTAAAATCGAAATCACGCAAATTCGCAATTTACCGCGAAATCGCAATTTTAACATTACAAGTCCCATAGACTCCTGCAGAAAAAAAAACGCTGCGAATTTCGCAGTGAAAAAAAACTGTAGTGGGTAGTCATCCTAAGGGGGAAACGGCGGCCTACAAAATCTGATTGGTCGCTGCTGCCACCATTTATGAAAAGGTCGGCTCAGTTCTTCCATGGATAAGAATAAGGTAGGTACATAGGCAGGCAGGTAGGTTCAGTTTTTGTAGGTTGAGGAATGCTTATGGGCAAGGCCTTATGTCTGAACGCTGGCGCATGAAATGGCAGAGAGGCCCGGCCCTGTGCATTCACTGATTATTGCCGTCAGCTGCTGTCTGCTTTCAAGCATGAATCAGGGGCTTCACACTTATCAACTGGCTTTGATTGTGGGTCACGCAGGTTGGTTGCAATGCCCTAGTATAAACGATACCTGGAACACAAGCCAGTCCTCAGGATGCATTCTAACTCAAGAGCACGATCACGTTGTGCCTGACCAATGTTTCCATCTTGGGTAATAGCACAGTCCTAAGCGATATGGAGTGGAGTTGGCATATGAGCTGGTCTGTGGTTTTGCTTCCAACAGTTTCTACCGCACGCAGATGCTCGGTGGATACAATGTTGCGCGCTGGGGAAAACCCCAGGAATAATCCACAGCAGGCAGGCAAGCAAAGTATAAATAAGGGGGGGATTGGTTAGCTGCCTGCAACTCTTGCTTGTACCCGAATAAGGTTTTGCCTGCAACGCGGCCTTGTACTGCTTGAGGCGACGTGACATTCATGCACAAGGCACAAGTGCTGGCAGGTTTCTGCGGGCACCCACAGTGCAGCGTTGCATTCTTGAAACCGTTGCTTGACCCTTTCCCTAAAATCAGGAAGATTCGCTTACACCTCTTATGGCTTATAATAGCCGTCTCCTGGGATAACAATAGCAATACTGAGAATAATGAAAATAAAACGCATCATAGGCTGAAGAAATTAAACGCTCGGCACGTCTTTTCTTCAGCCTTACATGACTATATATCTATATATGTATACATCCATATATTTGGGTAGAAATCCATAAAAATATATATCGATATATATGCATTTCTATATATTTATATAGATATTTATCTATACACAGAAACAGATAGATAGATAGATGGATGGATAGATAGATAGATAGATAGATAGATAGATTGATAGAAAGACTGTATGCAATAACCATGGATGTCTGACAGTTGAAGCAGACTGGTGATGTCATTAAGGCTCTATTATGACACGTACAGCTTGGAAGCATAAATACTACAGCACGGCAGCCATTTATAGCCAGTCTCCATTGGAGATGGAAGTGGGCAGGAATGTACTGGCCTATCTTCCCAAGACGCCACAGCAGCCGGACAAATTGTATGTTCGACAGAATGGCTGTTTTATTCAGCCCATAAGGGTGACTACCCACTACAGTTTTTTTTTTTCACTGCGAAATTCGTAGCAGTTTTTTTTCTGCAGGGGTCTATGGGAATTGTAATGTTAAAATCGAAATCACGCAAATTCGCAATTTACCGCGAAATCGCGATTTTAACATTACAAGTCCCATAGACTCCTGCAGAAAAAAAAACGCGAATTTCGCAGTGAAAAAAAACTGTAGTGGGTAGTCATCCTAAGGGGGAAACGGCGGCCTACAAAATCTGATTGGTCGCTGCTGCCACCATTTATGAAAAGGTCGGCTCAGTTCTTCCATGGATAAGAATAAGGTAGGTACATAGGCAGGCAGGTAGGTTCAGTTTTTGTAGGTTGAGGAATGCTTATGGGCAAGGCCTTATGTCTGAACGCTGGCGCATGAAATGGCAGAGAGGCCCGGCCCTGTGCATTCACTGATTATTGCCGTCAGCTGCTGTCTGCTTTCAAGCATGAATCAGGGGCTTCACACTTATCAACTGGCTTTGATTGTGGGTCACGCAGGTTGGTTGCAATGCCCTAGTATAAACGATACCTGGAACACAAGCCAGTCCTCAGGATGCATTCTAACTCAAGAGCACGATCACGTTGTGCCTGACCAATGTTTCCATCTTGGGTAATAGCACAGTCCTAAGCGATATGGAGTGGAGTTGGCATATGAGCTGGTCTGTGGTTTTGCTTCCAACAGTTTCCACCGCACGCAGATGCTCGGTGGATACAATGTTGCGCGCTGGGGAAAACCCCAGGAATAATCCACAGCAGGCAGGCAAGCAAAGTATAAATAAGGGGGGGATTGGTTAGCTGCCTGCAACTCTTGCTTGTACCCGAATAAGGTTTTGCCTGCAACGCGGCCTTGTACTGCTTGAGGCGACGTGACATTCATGCACAAGGCACAAGTGCTGGCAGGTTTCTGCGGGCACCCACAGTGCAGCGTTGCATTCTTGAAACCGTTGCTTGACCCTTTCCCTAAAATCAGGAAGATTCGCTTACACCTCTTATGGCTTATAATAGCCGTCTCCTGGGATAACAATAGCAATACTGAGAATAATGAAAATAAAACGCATCATAGGCTGAAGAAATTAAACGCTCGGCACGTCTTTTCTTCAGCCTTACATGACTATATATCTATATATGTATACATCCATATATTTGGGTAGAAATCCATAAAAATATATATCGATATATATGCATTTCTATATATTTATATAGATATTTATCTATACACAGAAACAGATAGATAGATAGATGGATAGATAGATAGATAGATAGATAGATAGATAGATAGATAGATAGATTGATAGAAAGACTGTATGCAATAACCCTGGATGTCTGACAGTTGAAGCAGACTGGTGATGTCATTAAGGCTCTATTATGACACGTACAGCTTGGAAGCATAAATACTACAGCACGGCAGCCATTTATAGCCAGTCTCCATTGGAGATGGAAGTGGGCAGGAATGTACTGGCCTATCTTCCCAAGACGCCACAGCAGCCGGACAAATTGTATGTTCGACAGAATGGCTGTTTTATTCAGCCCATAAGGGTGACTACCCACTACAGTTTTTTTTTTTCACTGCGAAATTCGTAGCAGTTTTTTTTCTGCAGGGGTCTATGGGAATTGTAATGTTAAAATCGAAATCACGCAAATTCGCAATTTACCGCGAAATCGCGATTTTAACATTACAAGTCCCATAGACTCCTGCAGAAAAAAAAACGCTGCGAATTTCGCAGTGAAAAAAAACTGTAGTGGGTAGTCATCCTAAGGGGGAAACGGCGGCCTACAAAATCTGATTGGTCGCTGCTGCCACCATTTATGAAAAGGTCGGCTCAGTTCTTCCATGGATAAGAATAAGGTAGGTACATAGGCAGGCAGGTAGGTTCAGTTTTTGTAGGTTGAGGAATGCTTATGGGCAAGGCCTTATGTCTGAACGCTGGCGCATGAAATGGCAGAGAGGCCCGGCCCTGTGCATTCACTGATTATTGCCGTCAGCTGCTGTCTGCTTTCAAGCATGAATCAGGGGCTTCACACTTATCAACTGGCTTTGATTGTGGGTCACGCAGGTTGGTTGCAATGCCCTAGTATAAACGATACCTGGAACACAAGCCAGTCCTCAGGATGCATTCTAACTCAAGAGCACGATCACGTTGTGCCTGACCAATGTTTCCATCTTGGGTAATAGCACAGTCCTAAGCGATATGGAGTGGAGTTGGCATATGAGCTGGTCTGTGGTTTTGCTTCCAACAGTTTCTACCGCACGCAGATGCTCGGTGGATACAATGTTGCGCGCTGGGGAAAACCCCAGGAATAATCCACAGCAGGCAGGCAAGCAAAGTATAAATAAGGGGGGGATTGGTTAGCTGCCTGCAACTCTTGCTTGTACCCGAATAAGGTTTTGCCTGCAACGCGGCCTTGTACTGCTTGAGGCGACGTGACATTCATGCACAAGGCACAAGTGCTGGCAGGTTTCTGCGGGCACCCACAGTGCAGCGTTGCATTCTTGAAACCGTTGCTTGACCCTTTCCCTAAAATCAGGAAGATTCGCTTACACCTCTTATGGCTTATAATAGCCGTCTCCTGGGATAACAATAGCAATACTGAGAATAATGAAAATAAAACGCATCATAGGCTGAAGAAATTAAACGCTCGGCACGTCTTTTCTTCAGCCTTACATGACTATATATCTATATATGTATACATCCATATATTTGGGTAGAAATCCATAAAAATATATATCGATATATATGCATTTCTATATATTTATATAGATATTTATCTATACACAGAAACAGATAGATAGATAGATGGATGGATAGATAGATAGATAGATAGATAGATTGATAGAAAGACTGTATGCAATAACCATGGATGTCTGACAGTTGAAGCAGACTGGTGATGTCATTAAGGCTCTATTATGACACGTACAGCTTGGAAGCATAAATACTACAGCACGGCAGCCATTTATAGCCAGTCTCCATTGGAGATGGAAGTGGGCAGGAATGTACTGGCCTATCTTCCCAAGACGCCACAGCAGCCGGACAAATTGTATGTTCGACAGAATGGCTGTTTTATTCAGCCCATAAGGGTGACTACCCACTACAGTTTTTTTTTTTCACTGCGAAATTCGTAGCAGTTTTTTTTCTGCAGGGGTCTATGGGAATTGTAATGTTAAAATCGAAATCACGCAAATTCGCAATTTACCGCGAAATCGCGATTTTAACATTACAAGTCCCATAGACTCCTGCAGAAAAAAAAACGCTGCGAATTTCGCAGTGAAAAAAAACTGTAGTGGGTAGTCATCCTAAGGGGGAAACGGCGGCCTACAAAATCTGATTGGTCGCTGCTGCCACCATTTATGAAAAGGTCGGCTCAGTTCTTCCATGGATAAGAATAAGGTAGGTACATAGGCAGGCAGGTAGGTTCAGTTTTTGTAGGTTGAGGAATGCTTATGGGCAAGGCCTTATGTCTGAACGCTGGCGCATGAAATGGCAGAGAGGCCCGGCCCTGTGCATTCACTGATTATTGCCGTCAGCTGCTGTCTGCTTTCAAGCATGAATCAGGGGCTTCACACTTATCAACTGGCTTTGATTGTGGGTCACGCAGGTTGGTTGCAATGCCCTAGTATAAACGATACCTGGAACACAAGCCAGTCCTCAGGATGCATTCTAACTCAAGAGCACGATCACGTTGTGCCTGACCAATGTTTCCATCTTGGGTAATAGCACAGTCCTAAGCGATATGGAGTGGAGTTGGCATATGAGCTGGTCTGTGGTTTTGCTTCCAACAGTTTCTACCGCACGCAGATGCTCGGTGGATACAATGTTGCGCGCTGGGGAAAACCCCAGGAATAATCCACAGCAGGCAGGCAAGCAAAGTATAAATAAGGGGGGGATTGGTTAGCTGCCTGCAACTCTTGCTTGTACCCGAATAAGGTTTTGCCTGCAACGCGGCCTTGTACTGCTTGAGGCGACGTGACATTCATGCACAAGGCACAAGTGCTGGCAGGTTTCTGCGGGCACCCACAGTGCAGCGTTGCATTCTTGAAACCGTTGCTTGACCCTTTCCCTAAAATCAGGAAGATTCGCTTACACCTCTTATGGCTTATAATAGCCGTCTCCTGGGATAACAATAGCAATACTGAGAATAATGAAAATAAAACGCATCATAGGCTGAAGAAATTAAACGCTCGGCACGTCTTTTCTTCAGCCTTACATGACTATATATCTATATATGTATACATCCATATATTTGGGTAGAAATCCATAAAAATATATATCGATATATATGCATTTCTATATATTTATATAGATATTTATCTATACACAGAAACAGATAGATAGATGGATGGATGGATAGATAGATAGATAGATAGATTGATAGAAAGACTGTATGCAATAACCATGGATGTCTGACAGTTGAAGCAGACTGGTGATGTCATTAAGGCTCTATTATGACACGTACAGCTTGGAAGCATAAATACTACAGCACGGCAGCCATTTATAGCCAGTCTCCATTGGAGATGGAAGTGGGCAGGAATGTACTGGCCTATCTTCCCAAGACGCCACAGCAGCCGGACAAATTGTATGTTCGACAGAATGGCTGTTTTATTCAGCCCATAAGGGTGACTACCCACTACAGTTTTTTTTTTTCACTGCGAAATTCGTAGCAGTTTTTTTTCTGCAGGGGTCTATGGGAATTGTAATGTTAAAATCGAAATCACGCAAATTCGCAATTTACCGCGAAATCGCGATTTTAACATTACAAGTCCCATAGACTCCTGCAGAAAAAAAAACGCTGCGAATTTCGCAGTGAAAAAAAACTGTAGTGGGTAGTCATCCTAAGGGGGAAACGGCGGCCTACAAAATCTGATTGGTCGCTGCTGCCACCATTTATGAAAAGGTCGGCTCAGTTCTTCCATGGATAAGAATAAGGTAGGTACATAGGCAGGCAGGTAGGTTCAGTTTTTGTAGGTTGAGGAATGCTTATGGGCAAGGCCTTATGTCTGAACGCTGGCGCATGAAATGGCAGAGAGGCCCGGCCCTGTGCATTCACTGATTATTGCCGTCAGCTGCTGTCTGCTTTCAAGCATGAATCAGGGGCTTCACACTTATCAACTGGCTTTGATTGTGGGTCACGCAGGTTGGTTGCAATGCCCTAGTATAAACGATACCTGGAACACAAGCCAGTCCTCAGGATGCATTCTAACTCAAGAGCACGATCACGTTGTGCCTGACCAATGTTTCCATCTTGGGTAATAGCACAGTCCTAAGCGATATGGAGTGGAGTTGGCATATGAGCTGGTCTGTGGTTTTGCTTCCAACAGTTTCCACCGCACGCAGATGCTCGGTGGATACAATGTTGCGCGCTGGGGAAAACCCCAGGAATAATCCACAGCAGGCAGGCAAGCAAAGTATAAATAAGGGGGGGATTGGTTAGCTGCCTGCAACTCTTGCTTGTACCCGAATAAGGTTTTGCCTGCAACGCGGCCTTGTACTGCTTGAGGCGACGTGACATTCATGCACAAGGCACAAGTGCTGGCAGGTTTCTGCGGGCACCCACAGTGCAGCGTTGCATTCTTGAAACCGTTGCTTGACCCTTTCCCTAAAATCAGGAAGATTCGCTTACACCTCTTATGGCTTATAATAGCCGTCTCCTGGGATAACAATAGCAATACTGAGAATAATGAAAATAAAACGCATCATAGGCTGAAGAAATTAAACGCTCGGCACGTCTTTTCTTCAGCCTTACATGACTATATATCTATATATGTATACATCCATATATTTGGGTAGAAATCCATAAAAATATATATCGATATATATGCATTTCTATATATTTATATAGATATTTATCTATACACAGAAACAGATAGATAGATGGATGGATGGATAGATAGATAGATAGATAGATTGATAGAAAGACTGTATGCAATAACCATGGATGTCTGACAGTTGAAGCAGACTGGTGATGTCATTAAGGCTCTATTATGACACGTACAGCTTGGAAGCATAAATACTACAGCACGGCAGCCATTTATAGCCAGTCTCCATTGGAGATGGAAGTGGGCAGGAATGTACTGGCCTATCTTCCCAAGACGCCACAGCAGCCGGACAAATTGTATGTTCGACAGAATGGCTGTTTTATTCAGCCCATAAGGGTGACTACCCACTACAGTTTTTTTTTTTCACTGCGAAATTCGTAGCAGTTTTTTTTCTGCAGGGGTCTATGGGAATTGTAATGTTAAAATCGAAATCACGCAAATTCGCAATTTACCGCGAAATCGCGATTTTAACATTACAAGTCCCATAGACTCCTGCAGAAAAAAAAACGCGAATTTCGCAGTGAAAAAAAACTGTAGTGGGTAGTCATCCTAAGGGGGAAACGGCGGCCTACAAAATCTGATTGGTCGCTGCTGCCACCATTTATGAAAAGGTCGGCTCAGTTCTTCCATGGATAAGAATAAGGTAGGTACATAGGCAGGCAGGTAGGTTCAGTTTTTGTAGGTTGAGGAATGCTTATGGGCAAGGCCTTATGTCTGAACGCTGGCGCATGAAATGGCAGAGAGGCCCGGCCCTGTGCATTCACTGATTATTGCCGTCAGCTGCTGTCTGCTTTCAAGCATGAATCAGGGGCTTCACACTTATCAACTGGCTTTGATTGTGGGTCACGCAGGTTGGTTGCAATGCCCTAGTATAAACGATACCTGGAACACAAGCCAGTCCTCAGGATGCATTCTAACTCAAGAGCACGATCACGTTGTGCCTGACCAATGTTTCCATCTTGGGTAATAGCACAGTCCTAAGCGATATGGAGTGGAGTTGGCATATGAGCTGGTCTGTGGTTTTGCTTCCAACAGTTTCCACCGCACGCAGATGCTCGGTGGATACAATGTTGCGCGCTGGGGAAAACCCCAGGAATAATCCACAGCAGGCAGGCAAGCAAAGTATAAATAAGGGGGGGATTGGTTAGCTGCCTGCAACTCTTGCTTGTACCCGAATAAGGTTTTGCCTGCAACGCGGCCTTGTACTGCTTGAGGCGACGTGACATTCATGCACAAGGCACAAGTGCTGGCAGGTTTCTGCGGGCACCCACAGTGCAGCGTTGCATTCTTGAAACCGTTGCTTGACCCTTTCCCTAAAATCAGGAAGATTCGCTTACACCTCTTATGGCTTATAATAGCCGTCTCCTGGGATAACAATAGCAATACTGAGAATAATGAAAATAAAACGCATCATAGGCTGAAGAAATTAAACGCTCGGCACGTCTTTTCTTCAGCCTTACATGACTATATATCTATATATGTATACATCCATATATTTGGGTAGAAATCCATAAAAATATATATCGATATATATGCATTTCTATATATTTATATAGATATTTATCTATACACAGAAACAGATAGATAGATAGATGGATGGATAGATAGATAGATAGATAGATAGATAGATTGATAGAAAGACTGTATGCAATAACCATGGATGTCTGACAGTTGAAGCAGACTGGTGATGTCATTAAGGCTCTATTATGACACGTACAGCTTGGAAGCATAAATACTACAGCACGGCAGCCATTTATAGCCAGTCTCCATTGGAGATGGAAGTGGGCAGGAATGTACTGGCCTATCTTCCCAAGACGCCACAGCAGCCGGACAAATTGTATGTTCGACAGAATGGCTGTTTTATTCAGCCCATAAGGGTGACTACCCACTACAGTTTTTTTTTTTCACTGCGAAATTCGTAGCAGTTTTTTTTCTGCAGGGGTCTATGGGAATTGTAATGTTAAAATCGAAATCACGCAAATTCGCAATTTACCGCGAAATCGCGATTTTAACATTACAAGTCCCATAGACTCCTGCAGAAAAAAAAACGCTGCGAATTTCGCAGTGAAAAAAAACTGTAGTGGGTAGTCATCCTAAGGGGGAAACGGCGGCCTACAAAATCTGATTGGTCGCTGCTGCCACCATTTATGAAAAGGTCGGCTCAGTTCTTCCATGGATAAGAATAAGGTAGGTACATAGGCAGGCAGGTAGGTTCAGTTTTTGTAGGTTGAGGAATGCTTATGGGCAAGGCCTTATGTCTGAACGCTGGCGCATGAAATGGCAGAGAGGCCCGGCCCTGTGCATTCACTGATTATTGCCGTCAGCTGCTGTCTGCTTTCAAGCATGAATCAGGGGCTTCACACTTATCAACTGGCTTTGATTGTGGGTCACGCAGGTTGGTTGCAATGCCCTAGTATAAACGATACCTGGAACACAAGCCAGTCCTCAGGATGCATTCTAACTCAAGAGCACGATCACGTTGTGCCTGACCAATGTTTCCATCTTGGGTAATAGCACAGTCCTAAGCGATATGGAGTGGAGTTGGCATATGAGCTGGTCTGTGGTTTTGCTTCCAACAGTTTCTACCGCACGCAGATGCTCGGTGGATACAATGTTGCGCGCTGGGGAAAACCCCAGGAATAATCCACAGCAGGCAGGCAAGCAAAGTATAAATAAGGGGGGGATTGGTTAGCTGCCTGCAACTCTTGCTTGTACCCGAATAAGGTTTTGCCTGCAACGCGGCCTTGTACTGCTTGAGGCGACGTGACATTCATGCACAAGGCACAAGTGCTGGCAGGTTTCTGCGGGCACCCACAGTGCAGCGTTGCATTCTTGAAACCGTTGCTTGACCCTTTCCCTAAAATCAGGAAGATTCGCTTACACCTCTTATGGCTTATAATAGCCGTCTCCTGGGATAACAATAGCAATACTGAGAATAATGAAAATAAAACGCATCATAGGCTGAAGAAATTAAACGCTCGGCACGTCTTTTCTTCAGCCTTACATGACTATATATCTATATATGTATACATCCATATATTTGGGTAGAAATCCATAAAAATATATATCGATATATATGCATTTCTATATATTTATATAGATATTTATCTATACACAGAAACAGATAGATAGATGGATGGATGGATAGATAGATAGATAGATAGATTGATAGAAAGACTGTATGCAATAACCATGGATGTCTGACAGTTGAAGCAGACTGGTGATGTCATTAAGGCTCTATTATGACACGTACAGCTTGGAAGCATAAATACTACAGCACGGCAGCCATTTATAGCCAGTCTCCATTGGAGATGGAAGTGGGCAGGAATGTACTGGCCTATCTTCCCAAGACGCCACAGCAGCCGGACAAATTGTATGTTCGACAGAATGGCTGTTTTATTCAGCCCATAAGGGTGACTACCCACTACAGTTTTTTTTTTTCACTGCGAAATTCGTAGCAGTTTTTTTTCTGCAGGGGTCTATGGGAATTGTAATGTTAAAATCGAAATCACGCAAATTCGCAATTTACCGCGAAATCGCGATTTTAACATTACAAGTCCCATAGACTCCTGCAGAAAAAAAAACGCTGCGAATTTCGCAGTGAAAAAAAACTGTAGTGGGTAGTCATCCTAAGGGGGAAACGGCGGCCTACAAAATCTGATTGGTCGCTGCTGCCACCATTTATGAAAAGGTCGGCTCAGTTCTTCCATGGATAAGAATAAGGTAGGTACATAGGCAGGCAGGTAGGTTCAGTTTTTGTAGGTTGAGGAATGCTTATGGGCAAGGCCTTATGTCTGAACGCTGGCGCATGAAATGGCAGAGAGGCCCGGCCCTGTGCATTCACTGATTATTGCCGTCAGCTGCTGTCTGCTTTCAAGCATGAATCAGGGGCTTCACACTTATCAACTGGCTTTGATTGTGGGTCACGCAGGTTGGTTGCAATGCCCTAGTATAAACGATACCTGGAACACAAGCCAGTCCTCAGGATGCATTCTAACTCAAGAGCACGATCACGTTGTGCCTGACCAATGTTTCCATCTTGGGTAATAGCACAGTCCTAAGCGATATGGAGTGGAGTTGGCATATGAGCTGGTCTGTGGTTTTGCTTCCAACAGTTTCCACCGCACGCAGATGCTCGGTGGATACAATGTTGCGCGCTGGGGAAAACCCCAGGAATAATCCACAGCAGGCAGGCAAGCAAAGTATAAATAAGGGGGGGATTGGTTAGCTGCCTGCAACTCTTGCTTGTACCCGAATAAGGTTTTGCCTGCAACGCGGCCTTGTACTGCTTGAGGCGACGTGACATTCATGCACAAGGCACAAGTGCTGGCAGGTTTCTGCGGGCACCCACAGTGCAGCGTTGCATTCTTGAAACCGTTGCTTGACCCTTTCCCTAAAATCAGGAAGATTCGCTTACACCTCTTATGGCTTATAATAGCCGTCTCCTGGGATAACAATAGCAATACTGAGAATAATGAAAATAAAACGCATCATAGGCTGAAGAAATTAAACGCTCGGCACGTCTTTTCTTCAGCCTTACATGACTATATATCTATATATGTATACATCCATATATTTGGGTAGAAATCCATAAAAATATATATCGATATATATGCATTTCTATATATTTATATAGATATTTATCTATACACAGAAACAGATAGATAGATGGATGGATGGATAGATAGATAGATAGATAGATTGATAGAAAGACTGTATGCAATAACCATGGATGTCTGACAGTTGAAGCAGACTGGTGATGTCATTAAGGCTCTATTATGACACGTACAGCTTGGAAGCATAAATACTACAGCACGGCAGCCATTTATAGCCAGTCTCCATTGGAGATGGAAGTGGGCAGGAATGTACTGGCCTATCTTCCCAAGACGCCACAGCAGCCGGACAAATTGTATGTTCGACAGAATGGCTGTTTTATTCAGCCCATAAGGGTGACTACCCACTACAGTTTTTTTTTTTCACTGCGAAATTCGTAGCAGTTTTTTTTCTGCAGGGGTCTATGGGAATTGTAATGTTAAAATCGAAATCACGCAAATTCGCAATTTACCGCGAAATCGCGATTTTAACATTACAAGTCCCATAGACTCCTGCAGAAAAAAAAACGCGAATTTCGCAGTGAAAAAAAACTGTAGTGGGTAGTCATCCTAAGGGGGAAACGGCGGCCTACAAAATCTGATTGGTCGCTGCTGCCACCATTTATGAAAAGGTCGGCTCAGTTCTTCCATGGATAAGAATAAGGTAGGTACATAGGCAGGCAGGTAGGTTCAGTTTTTGTAGGTTGAGGAATGCTTATGGGCAAGGCCTTATGTCTGAACGCTGGCGCATGAAATGGCAGAGAGGCCCGGCCCTGTGCATTCACTGATTATTGCCGTCAGCTGCTGTCTGCTTTCAAGCATGAATCAGGGGCTTCACACTTATCAACTGGCTTTGATTGTGGGTCACGCAGGTTGGTTGCAATGCCCTAGTATAAACGATACCTGGAACACAAGCCAGTCCTCAGGATGCATTCTAACTCAAGAGCACGATCACGTTGTGCCTGACCAATGTTTCCATCTTGGGTAATAGCACAGTCCTAAGCGATATGGAGTGGAGTTGGCATATGAGCTGGTCTGTGGTTTTGCTTCCAACAGTTTCCACCGCACGCAGATGCTCGGTGGATACAATGTTGCGCGCTGGGGAAAACCCCAGGAATAATCCACAGCAGGCAGGCAAGCAAAGTATAAATAAGGGGGGGATTGGTTAGCTGCCTGCAACTCTTGCTTGTACCCGAATAAGGTTTTGCCTGCAACGCGGCCTTGTACTGCTTGAGGCGACGTGACATTCATGCACAAGGCACAAGTGCTGGCAGGTTTCTGCGGGCACCCACAGTGCAGCGTTGCATTCTTGAAACCGTTGCTTGACCCTTTCCCTAAAATCAGGAAGATTCGCTTACACCTCTTATGGCTTATAATAGCCGTCTCCTGGGATAACAATAGCAATACTGAGAATAATGAAAATAAAACGCATCATAGGCTGAAGAAATTAAACGCTCGGCACGTCTTTTCTTCAGCCTTACATGACTATATATCTATATATGTATACATCCATATATTTGGGTAGAAATCCATAAAAATATATATCGATATATATGCATTTCTATATATTTATATAGATATTTATCTATACACAGAAACAGATAGATAGATAGATGGATGGATAGATAGATAGATAGATAGATAGATTGATAGAAAGACTGTATGCAATAACCATGGATGTCTGACAGTTGAAGCAGACTGGTGATGTCATTAAGGCTCTATTATGACACGTACAGCTTGGAAGCATAAATACTACAGCACGGCAGCCATTTATAGCCAGTCTCCATTGGAGATGGAAGTGGGCAGGAATGTACTGGCCTATCTTCCCAAGACGCCACAGCAGCCGGACAAATTGTATGTTCGACAGAATGGCTGTTTTATTCAGCCCATAAGGGTGACTACCCACTACAGTTTTTTTTTTTCACTGCGAAATTCGTAGCAGTTTTTTTTCTGCAGGGGTCTATGGGAATTGTAATGTTAAAATCGAAATCACGCAAATTCGCAATTTACCGCGAAATCGCGATTTTAACATTACAAGTCCCATAGACTCCTGCAGAAAAAAAAACGCGAATTTCGCAGTGAAAAAAAACTGTAGTGGGTAGTCATCCTAAGGGGGAAACGGCGGCCTACAAAATCTGATTGGTCGCTGCTGCCACCATTTATGAAAAGGTCGGCTCAGTTCTTCCATGGATAAGAATAAGGTAGGTACATAGGCAGGCAGGTAGGTTCAGTTTTTGTAGGTTGAGGAATGCTTATGGGCAAGGCCTTATGTCTGAACGCTGGCGCATGAAATGGCAGAGAGGCCCGGCCCTGTGCATTCACTGATTATTGCCGTCAGCTGCTGTCTGCTTTCAAGCATGAATCAGGGGCTTCACACTTATCAACTGGCTTTGATTGTGGGTCACGCAGGTTGGTTGCAATGCCCTAGTATAAACGATACCTGGAACACAAGCCAGTCCTCAGGATGCATTCTAACTCAAGAGCACGATCACGTTGTGCCTGACCAATGTTTCCATCTTGGGTAATAGCACAGTCCTAAGCGATATGGAGTGGAGTTGGCATATGAGCTGGTCTGTGGTTTTGCTTCCAACAGTTTCCACCGCACGCAGATGCTCGGTGGATACAATGTTGCGCGCTGGGGAAAACCCCAGGAATAATCCACAGCAGGCAGGCAAGCAAAGTATAAATAAGGGGGGGATTGGTTAGCTGCCTGCAACTCTTGCTTGTACCCGAATAAGGTTTTGCCTGCAACGCGGCCTTGTACTGCTTGAGGCGACGTGACATTCATGCACAAGGCACAAGTGCTGGCAGGTTTCTGCGGGCACCCACAGTGCAGCGTTGCATTCTTGAAACCGTTGCTTGACCCTTTCCCTAAAATCAGGAAGATTCGCTTACACCTCTTATGGCTTATAATAGCCGTCTCCTGGGATAACAATAGCAATACTGAGAATAATGAAAATAAAACGCATCATAGGCTGAAGAAATTAAACGCTCGGCACGTCTTTTCTTCAGCCTTACATGACTATATATCTATATATGTATACATCCATATATTTGGGTAGAAATCCATAAAAATATATATCGATATATATGCATTTCTATATATTTATATAGATATTTATCTATACACAGAAACAGATAGATAGATAGATGGATGGATAGATAGATAGATAGATAGATAGATTGATAGAAAGACTGTATGCAATAACCATGGATGTCTGACAGTTGAAGCAGACTGGTGATGTCATTAAGGCTCTATTATGACACGTACAGCTTGGAAGCATAAATACTACAGCACGGCAGCCATTTATAGCCAGTCTCCATTGGAGATGGAAGTGGGCAGGAATGTACTGGCCTATCTTCCCAAGACGCCACAGCAGCCGGACAAATTGTATGTTCGACAGAATGGCTGTTTTATTCAGCCCATAAGGGTGACTACCCACTACAGTTTTTTTTTTTCACTGCGAAATTCGTAGCAGTTTTTTTTCTGCAGGGGTCTATGGGAATTGTAATGTTAAAATCGAAATCACGCAAATTCGCAATTTACCGCGAAATCGCGATTTTAACATTACAAGTCCCATAGACTCCTGCAGAAAAAAAAACGCTGCGAATTTCGCAGTGAAAAAAAACTGTAGTGGGTAGTCATCCTAAGGGGGAAACGGCGGCCTACAAAATCTGATTGGTCGCTGCTGCCACCATTTATGAAAAGGTCGGCTCAGTTCTTCCATGGATAAGAATAAGGTAGGTACATAGGCAGGCAGGTAGGTTCAGTTTTTGTAGGTTGAGGAATGCTTATGGGCAAGGCCTTATGTCTGAACGCTGGCGCATGAAATGGCAGAGAGGCCCGGCCCTGTGCATTCACTGATTATTGCCGTCAGCTGCTGTCTGCTTTCAAGCATGAATCAGGGGCTTCACACTTATCAACTGGCTTTGATTGTGGGTCACGCAGGTTGGTTGCAATGCCCTAGTATAAACGATACCTGGAACACAAGCCAGTCCTCAGGATGCATTCTAACTCAAGAGCACGATCACGTTGTGCCTGACCAATGTTTCCATCTTGGGTAATAGCACAGTCCTAAGCGATATGGAGTGGAGTTGGCATATGAGCTGGTCTGTGGTTTTGCTTCCAACAGTTTCTACCGCACGCAGATGCTCGGTGGATACAATGTTGCGCGCTGGGGAAAACCCCAGGAATAATCCACAGCAGGCAGGCAAGCAAAGTATAAATAAGGGGGGGATTGGTTAGCTGCCTGCAACTCTTGCTTGTACCCGAATAAGGTTTTGCCTGCAACGCGGCCTTGTACTGCTTGAGGCGACGTGACATTCATGCACAAGGCACAAGTGCTGGCAGGTTTCTGCGGGCACCCACAGTGCAGCGTTGCATTCTTGAAACCGTTGCTTGACCCTTTCCCTAAAATCAGGAAGATTCGCTTACACCTCTTATGGCTTATAATAGCCGTCTCCTGGGATAACAATAGCAATACTGAGAATAATGAAAATAAAACGCATCATAGGCTGAAGAAATTAAACGCTCGGCACGTCTTTTCTTCAGCCTTACATGACTATATATCTATATATGTATACATCCATATATTTGGGTAGAAATCCATAAAAATATATATCGATATATATGCATTTCTATATATTTATATAGATATTTATCTATACACAGAAACAGATAGATAGATGGATGGATGGATAGATAGATAGATAGATAGATTGATAGAAAGACTGTATGCAATAACCATGGATGTCTGACAGTTGAAGCAGACTGGTGATGTCATTAAGGCTCTATTATGACACGTACAGCTTGGAAGCATAAATACTACAGCACGGCAGCCATTTATAGCCAGTCTCCATTGGAGATGGAAGTGGGCAGGAATGTACTGGCCTATCTTCCCAAGACGCCACAGCAGCCGGACAAATTGTATGTTCGACAGAATGGCTGTTTTATTCAGCCCATAAGGGTGACTACCCACTACAGTTTTTTTTTTTCACTGCGAAATTCGTAGCAGTTTTTTTTCTGCAGGGGTCTATGGGAATTGTAATGTTAAAATCGAAATCACGCAAATTCGCAATTTACCGCGAAATCGCGATTTTAACATTACAAGTCCCATAGACTCCTGCAGAAAAAAAAACGCTGCGAATTTCGCAGTGAAAAAAAACTGTAGTGGGTAGTCATCCTAAGGGGGAAACGGCGGCCTACAAAATCTGATTGGTCGCTGCTGCCACCATTTATGAAAAGGTCGGCTCAGTTCTTCCATGGATAAGAATAAGGTAGGTACATAGGCAGGCAGGTAGGTTCAGTTTTTGTAGGTTGAGGAATGCTTATGGGCAAGGCCTTATGTCTGAACGCTGGCGCATGAAATGGCAGAGAGGCCCGGCCCTGTGCATTCACTGATTATTGCCGTCAGCTGCTGTCTGCTTTCAAGCATGAATCAGGGGCTTCACACTTATCAACTGGCTTTGATTGTGGGTCACGCAGGTTGGTTGCAATGCCCTAGTATAAACGATACCTGGAACACAAGCCAGTCCTCAGGATGCATTCTAACTCAAGAGCACGATCACGTTGTGCCTGACCAATGTTTCCATCTTGGGTAATAGCACAGTCCTAAGCGATATGGAGTGGAGTTGGCATATGAGCTGGTCTGTGGTTTTGCTTCCAACAGTTTCCACCGCACGCAGATGCTCGGTGGATACAATGTTGCGCGCTGGGGAAAACCCCAGGAATAATCCACAGCAGGCAGGCAAGCAAAGTATAAATAAGGGGGGGATTGGTTAGCTGCCTGCAACTCTTGCTTGTACCCGAATAAGGTTTTGCCTGCAACGCGGCCTTGTACTGCTTGAGGCGACGTGACATTCATGCACAAGGCACAAGTGCTGGCAGGTTTCTGCGGGCACCCACAGTGCAGCGTTGCATTCTTGAAACCGTTGCTTGACCCTTTCCCTAAAATCAGGAAGATTCGCTTACACCTCTTATGGCTTATAATAGCCGTCTCCTGGGATAACAATAGCAATACTGAGAATAATGAAAATAAAACGCATCATAGGCTGAAGAAATTAAACGCTCGGCACGTCTTTTCTTCAGCCTTACATGACTATATATCTATATATGTATACATCCATATATTTGGGTAGAAATCCATAAAAATATATATCGATATATATGCATTTCTATATATTTATATAGATATTTATCTATACACAGAAACAGATAGATAGATGGATGGATGGATAGATAGATAGATAGATAGATTGATAGAAAGACTGTATGCAATAACCATGGATGTCTGACAGTTGAAGCAGACTGGTGATGTCATTAAGGCTCTATTATGACACGTACAGCTTGGAAGCATAAATACTACAGCACGGCAGCCATTTATAGCCAGTCTCCATTGGAGATGGAAGTGGGCAGGAATGTACTGGCCTATCTTCCCAAGACGCCACAGCAGCCGGACAAATTGTATGTTCGACAGAATGGCTGTTTTATTCAGCCCATAAGGGTGACTACCCACTACAGTTTTTTTTTTTCACTGCGAAATTCGTAGCAGTTTTTTTTCTGCAGGGGTCTATGGGAATTGTAATGTTAAAATCGAAATCACGCAAATTCGCAATTTACCGCGAAATCGCGATTTTAACATTACAAGTCCCATAGACTCCTGCAGAAAAAAAAACGCGAATTTCGCAGTGAAAAAAAACTGTAGTGGGTAGTCATCCTAAGGGGGAAACGGCGGCCTACAAAATCTGATTGGTCGCTGCTGCCACCATTTATGAAAAGGTCGGCTCAGTTCTTCCATGGATAAGAATAAGGTAGGTACATAGGCAGGCAGGTAGGTTCAGTTTTTGTAGGTTGAGGAATGCTTATGGGCAAGGCCTTATGTCTGAACGCTGGCGCATGAAATGGCAGAGAGGCCCGGCCCTGTGCATTCACTGATTATTGCCGTCAGCTGCTGTCTGCTTTCAAGCATGAATCAGGGGCTTCACACTTATCAACTGGCTTTGATTGTGGGTCACGCAGGTTGGTTGCAATGCCCTAGTATAAACGATACCTGGAACACAAGCCAGTCCTCAGGATGCATTCTAACTCAAGAGCACGATCACGTTGTGCCTGACCAATGTTTCCATCTTGGGTAATAGCACAGTCCTAAGCGATATGGAGTGGAGTTGGCATATGAGCTGGTCTGTGGTTTTGCTTCCAACAGTTTCCACCGCACGCAGATGCTCGGTGGATACAATGTTGCGCGCTGGGGAAAACCCCAGGAATAATCCACAGCAGGCAGGCAAGCAAAGTATAAATAAGGGGGGGATTGGTTAGCTGCCTGCAACTCTTGCTTGTACCCGAATAAGGTTTTGCCTGCAACGCGGCCTTGTACTGCTTGAGGCGACGTGACATTCATGCACAAGGCACAAGTGCTGGCAGGTTTCTGCGGGCACCCACAGTGCAGCGTTGCATTCTTGAAACCGTTGCTTGACCCTTTCCCTAAAATCAGGAAGATTCGCTTACACCTCTTATGGCTTATAATAGCCGTCTCCTGGGATAACAATAGCAATACTGAGAATAATGAAAATAAAACGCATCATAGGCTGAAGAAATTAAACGCTCGGCACGTCTTTTCTTCAGCCTTACATGACTATATATCTATATATGTATACATCCATATATTTGGGTAGAAATCCATAAAAATATATATCGATATATATGCATTTCTATATATTTATATAGATATTTATCTATACACAGAAACAGATAGATAGATAGATGGATGGATAGATAGATAGATAGATAGATAGATTGATAGAAAGACTGTATGCAATAACCATGGATGTCTGACAGTTGAAGCAGACTGGTGATGTCATTAAGGCTCTATTATGACACGTACAGCTTGGAAGCATAAATACTACAGCACGGCAGCCATTTATAGCCAGTCTCCATTGGAGATGGAAGTGGGCAGGAATGTACTGGCCTATCTTCCCAAGACGCCACAGCAGCCGGACAAATTGTATGTTCGACAGAATGGCTGTTTTATTCAGCCCATAAGGGTGACTACCCACTACAGTTTTTTTTTTTCACTGCGAAATTCGTAGCAGTTTTTTTTCTGCAGGGGTCTATGGGAATTGTAATGTTAAAATCGAAATCACGCAAATTCGCAATTTACCGCGAAATCGCGATTTTAACATTACAAGTCCCATAGACTCCTGCAGAAAAAAAAACGCGAATTTCGCAGTGAAAAAAAACTGTAGTGGGTAGTCATCCTAAGGGGGAAACGGCGGCCTACAAAATCTGATTGGTCGCTGCTGCCACCATTTATGAAAAGGTCGGCTCAGTTCTTCCATGGATAAGAATAAGGTAGGTACATAGGCAGGCAGGTAGGTTCAGTTTTTGTAGGTTGAGGAATGCTTATGGGCAAGGCCTTATGTCTGAACGCTGGCGCATGAAATGGCAGAGAGGCCCGGCCCTGTGCATTCACTGATTATTGCCGTCAGCTGCTGTCTGCTTTCAAGCATGAATCAGGGGCTTCACACTTATCAACTGGCTTTGATTGTGGGTCACGCAGGTTGGTTGCAATGCCCTAGTATAAACGATACCTGGAACACAAGCCAGTCCTCAGGATGCATTCTAACTCAAGAGCACGATCACGTTGTGCCTGACCAATGTTTCCATCTTGGGTAATAGCACAGTCCTAAGCGATATGGAGTGGAGTTGGCATATGAGCTGGTCTGTGGTTTTGCTTCCAACAGTTTCCACCGCACGCAGATGCTCGGTGGATACAATGTTGCGCGCTGGGGAAAACCCCAGGAATAATCCACAGCAGGCAGGCAAGCAAAGTATAAATAAGGGGGGGATTGGTTAGCTGCCTGCAACTCTTGCTTGTACCCGAATAAGGTTTTGCCTGCAACGCGGCCTTGTACTGCTTGAGGCGACGTGACATTCATGCACAAGGCACAAGTGCTGGCAGGTTTCTGCGGGCACCCACAGTGCAGCGTTGCATTCTTGAAACCGTTGCTTGACCCTTTCCCTAAAATCAGGAAGATTCGCTTACACCTCTTATGGCTTATAATAGCCGTCTCCTGGGATAACAATAGCAATACTGAGAATAATGAAAATAAAACGCATCATAGGCTGAAGAAATTAAACGCTCGGCACGTCTTTTCTTCAGCCTTACATGACTATATATCTATATATGTATACATCCATATATTTGGGTAGAAATCCATAAAAATATATATCGATATATATGCATTTCTATATATTTATATAGATATTTATCTATACACAGAAACAGATAGATAGATAGATGGATAGATAGATAGATAGATAGATAGATAGATAGATAGATAGATAGATAGATAGATAGATAGATAGATAGATAGATTGATTGATAGAAAGACTGTATGCAATAACCCTGGATGTCTGACAGTTGAAGCAGACTGGTGATGTCATTAAGGCTCTATTATGACACGTACAGCTTGGAAGCATAAATACTACAGCACGGCAGCCATTTATAGCCAGTCTCCATTGGAGATGGAAGTGGGCAGGAATGTACTGGCCTATCTTCCCAAGACGCCACAGCAGCCGGACAAATTGTATGTTCGACAGAATGGCTGTTTTATTCAGCCCATAAGGGTGACTACCCACTACAGTTTTTTTTTTTCACTGCGAAATTCGTAGCAGTTTTTTTTCTGCAGGGGTCTATGGGAATTGTAATGTTAAAATCGAAATCACGCAAATTCGCAATTTACCGCGAAATCGCAATTTTAACATTACAAGTCCCATAGACTCCTGCAGAAAAAAAAACGCTGCGAATTTCGCAGTGAAAAAAAACTGTAGTGGGTAGTCATCCTAAGGGGGAAACGGCGGCCTACAAAATCTGATTGGTCGCTGCTGCCACCATTTATGAAAAGGTCGGCTCAGTTCTTACATGGATAAGAATAAGGTAGGTACATAGGCAGGCAGGTAGGTTCAGTTTTTGTAGGTTGAGGAATGCTTATGGGCAAGGCCTTATGTCTGAACGCTGGCGCATGAAATGGCAGAGAGGCCCGGCCCTGTGCATTCACTGATTATTGCCGTCAGCTGCTGTCTGCTTTCAAGCATGAATCAGGGGCTTCACACTTATCAACTGGCTTTGATTGTGGGTCACGCAGGTTGGTTGCAATGCCCTAGTATAAACGATACCTGGAACACAAGCCAGTCCTCAGGATGCATTCTAACTCAAGAGCACGATCACGTTGTGCCTGACCAATGTTTCC
Organism: Eleutherodactylus coqui; assembly: GCF_035609145.1. Taxonomy (NCBI): domain Eukaryota; kingdom Metazoa; phylum Chordata; class Amphibia; order Anura; family Eleutherodactylidae; genus Eleutherodactylus; species Eleutherodactylus coqui. Next base: position 699,159 of record NW_027102392.1, read on the forward strand.
ATCTTGGGTAATAGCACAGTCCTAAGCGATATGGAGTGGAGTTGGCATATGAGCTGGTCTGTGGTTTTGCTTCCAACAGTTTCTACCGCACGCAGATGCTCGGTGGATACAATGTTGCGCGCTGGGGAAAACCCCAGGAATAATCCACAGCAGGCAGGCAAGCAAAGTATAAATAAGGGGGGGATTGGTTAGCTGCCTGCAACTCTTGCTTGTACCCGAATAAGGTTTTGCCTGCAACGCGGCCTTGTACTGCTTGAGGCGACGTGACATTCATGCACAAGGCACAAGTGCTGGCAGGTTTCTGCGGGCACCCACAGTGCAGCGTTGCATTCTTGAAACCGTTGCTTGACCCTTTCCCTAAAATCAGGAAGATTCGCTTACACCTCTTATGGCTTATAATAGCCGTCTCCTGGGATAACAATAGCAATACTGAGAATAATGAAAATAAAACGCATCATAGGCTGAAGAAATTAAACGCTCGGCACGTCTTTTCTTCAGCCTTACATGACTATATATCTATATATGTATACATCCATATATTTGGGTAGAAATCCATAAAAATATATATCGATATATATGCATTTCTATATATTTATATAGATATTTATCTATACACAGAAACAGATAGATAGATAGATGGATAGATAGATAGATAGATAGATAGATAGATAGATAGATAGATAGATAGATAGATTGATTGATAGAAAGACTGTATGCAATAACCCTGGATGTCTGACAGTTGAAGCAGACTGGTGATGTCATTAAGGCTCTATTATGACACGTACAGCTTGGAAGCATAAATACTACAGCACGGCAGCCATTTATAGCCAGTCTCCATTGGAGATGGAAGTGGGCAGGAATGTACTGGCCTATCTTCCCAAGACGCCACAGCAGCCGGACAAATTGTATGTTCGACAGAATGGCTGTTTTATTCAGCCCATAAGGGTGACTACCCACTACAGTTTTTTTTTTTCACTGCGAAATTCGTAGCAGTTTTTTTTCTGCAGGGGTCTATGGGAATTGTAATGTTAAAATCGAAATCACGCAAATTCGCAATTTACCGCGAAATCGCGATTTTAACATTACAAGTCCCATAGACTCCTGCAGAAAAAAAAACGCTGCGAATTTCGCAGTGAAAAAAAACTGTAGTGGGTAGTCATCCTAAGGGGGAAACGGCGGCCTACAAAATCTGATTGGTCGCTGCTGCCACCATTTATGAAAAGGTCGGCTCAGTTCTTCCATGGATAAGAATAAGGTAGGTACATAGGCAGGCAGGTAGGTTCAGTTTTTGTAGGTTGAGGAATGCTTATGGGCAAGGCCTTATGTCTGAACGCTGGCGCATGAAATGGCAGAGAGGCCCGGCCCTGTGCATTCACTGATTATTGCCGTCAGCTGCTGTCTGCTTTCAAGCATGAATCAGGGGCTTCACACTTATCAACTGGCTTTGATTGTGGGTCACGCAGGTTGGTTGCAATGCCCTAGTATAAACGATACCTGGAACACAAGCCAGTCCTCAGGATGCATTCTAACTCAAGAGCACGATCACGTTGTGCCTGACCAATGTTTCCATCTTGGGTAATAGCACAGTCCTAAGCGATATGGAGTGGAGTTGGCATATGAGCTGGTCTGTGGTTTTGCTTCCAACAGTTTCTACCGCACGCAGATGCTCGGTGGATACAATGTTGCGCGCTGGGGAAAACCCCAGGAATAATCCACAGCAGGCAGGCAAGCAAAGTATAAATAAGGGGGGGATTGGTTAGCTGCCTGCAACTCTTGCTTGTACCCGAATAAGGTTTTGCCTGCAACGCGGCCTTGTACTGCTTGAGGCGACGTGACATTCATGCACAAGGCACAAGTGCTGGCAGGTTTCTGCGGGCACCCACAGTGCAGCGTTGCATTCTTGAAACCGTTGCTTGACCCTTTCCCTAAAATCAGGAAGATTCGCTTACACCTCTTATGGCTTATAATAGCCGTCTCCTGGGATAACAATAGCAATACTGAGAATAATGAAAATAAAACGCATCATAGGCTGAAGAAATTAAACGCTCGGCACGTCTTTTCTTCAGCCTTACATGACTATATATCTATATATGTATACATCCATATATTTGGGTAGAAATCCATAAAAATATATATCGATATATATGCATTTCTATATATTTATATAGATATTTATCTATACACAGAAACAGATAGATAGATAGATGGATGGATAGATAGATAGATAGATAGATAGATAGATAGATTGATAGAAAGACTGTATGCAATAACCATGGATGTCTGACAGTTGAAGCAGACTGGTGATGTCATTAAGGCTCTATTATGACACGTACAGCTTGGAAGCATAAATACTACAGCACGGCAGCCATTTATAGCCAGTCTCCATTGGAGATGGAAGTGGGCAGGAATGTACTGGCCTATCTTCCCAAGACGCCACAGCAGCCGGACAAATTGTATGTTCGACAGAATGGCTGTTTTATTCAGCCCATAAGGGTGACTACCCACTACAGTTTTTTTTTTTCACTGCGAAATTCGTAGCAGTTTTTTTTCTGCAGGGGTCTATGGGAATTGTAATGTTAAAATCGAAATCACGCAAATTCGCAATTTACCGCGAAATCGCGATTTTAACATTACAAGTCCCATAGACTCCTGCAGAAAAAAAAACGCGAATTTCGCAGTGAAAAAAAACTGTAGTGGGTAGTCATCCTAAGGGGGAAACGGCGGCCTACAAAATCTGATTGGTCGCTGCTGCCACCATTTATGAAAAGGTCGGCTCAGTTCTTCCATGGATAAGAATAAGGTAGGTACATAGGCAGGCAGGTAGGTTCAGTTTTTGTAGGTTGAGGAATGCTTATGGGCAAGGCCTTATGTCTGAACGCTGGCGCATGAAATGGCAGAGAGGCCCGGCCCTGTGCATTCACTGATTATTGCCGTCAGCTGCTGTCTGCTTTCAAGCATGAATCAGGGGCTTCACACTTATCAACTGGCTTTGATTGTGGGTCACGCAGGTTGGTTGCAATGCCCTAGTATAAACGATACCTGGAACACAAGCCAGTCCTCAGGATGCATTCTAACTCAAGAGCACGATCACGTTGTGCCTGACCAATGTTTCCATCTTGGGTAATAGCACAGTCCTAAGCGATATGGAGTGGAGTTGGCATATGAGCTGGTCTGTGGTTTTGCTTCCAACAGTTTCCACCGCACGCAGATGCTCGGTGGATACAATGTTGCGCGCTGGGGAAAACCCCAGGAATAATCCACAGCAGGCAGGCAAGCAAAGTATAAATAAGGGGGGGATTGGTTAGCTGCCTGCAACTCTTGCTTGTACCCGAATAAGGTTTTGCCTGCAACGCGGCCTTGTACTGCTTGAGGCGACGTGACATTCATGCACAAGGCACAAGTGCTGGCAGGTTTCTGCGGGCACCCACAGTGCAGCGTTGCATTCTTGAAACCGTTGCTTGACCCTTTCCCTAAAATCAGGAAGATTCGCTTACACCTCTTATGGCTTATAATAGCCGTCTCCTGGGATAACAATAGCAATACTGAGAATAATGAAAATAAAACGCATCATAGGCTGAAGAAATTAAACGCTCGGCACGTCTTTTCTTCAGCCTTACATGACTATATATCTATATATGTATACATCCATATATTTGGGTAGAAATCCATAAAAATATATATCGATATATATGCATTTCTATATATTTATATAGATATTTATCTATACACAGAAACAGATAGATAGATAGATGGATAGATAGATAGATAGATAGATAGATAGATAGATAGATAGATAGATAGATAGATAGATAGATAGATTGATAGAAAGACTGTATGCAATAACCCTGGATGTCTGACAGTTGAAGCAGACTGGTGATGTCATTAAGGCTCTATTATGACACGTACAGCTTGGAAGCATAAATACTACAGCACGGCAGCCATTTATAGCCAGTCTCCATTGGAGATGGAAGTGGGCAGGAATGTACTGGCCTATCTTCCCAAGACGCCACAGCAGCCGGACAAATTGTATGTTCGACAGAATGGCTGTTTTATTCAGCCCATAAGGGTGACTACCCACTACAGTTTTTTTTTTTCACTGCGAAATTCGTAGCAGTTTTTTTTCTGCAGGGGTCTATGGGAATTGTAATGTTAAAATCGAAATCACGCAAATTCGCAATTTACCGCGAAATCGCAATTTTAACATTACAAGTCCCATAGACTCCTGCAGAAAAAAAAACGCTGCGAATTTCGCAGTGAAAAAAAACTGTAGTGGGTAGTCATCCTAAGGGGGAAACGGCGGCCTACAAAATCTGATTGGTCGCTGCTGCCACCATTTATGAAAAGGTCGGCTCAGTTCTTACATGGATAAGAATAAGGTAGGTACATAGGCAGGCAGGTAGGTTCAGTTTTTGTAGGTTGAGGAATGCTTATGGGCAAGGCCTTATGTCTGAACGCTGGCGCATGAAATGGCAGAGAGGCCCGGCCCTGTGCATTCACTGATTATTGCCGTCAGCTGCTGTCTGCTTTCAAGCATGAATCAGGGGCTTCACACTTATCAACTGGCTTTGATTGTGGGTCACGCAGGTTGGTTGCAATGCCCTAGTATAAACGATACCTGGAACACAAGCCAGTCCTCAGGATGCATTCTAACTCAAGAGCACGATCACGTTGTGCCTGACCAATGTTTCCATCTTGGGTAATAGCACAGTCCTAAGCGATATGGAGTGGAGTTGGCATATGAGCTGGTCTGTGGTTTTGCTTCCAACAGTTTCTACCGCACGCAGATGCTCGGTGGATACAATGTTGCGCGCTGGGGAAAACCCCAGGAATAATCCACAGCAGGCAGGCAAGCAAAGTATAAATAAGGGGGGGATTGGTTAGCTGCCTGCAACTCTTGCTTGTACCCGAATAAGGTTTTGCCTGCAACGCGGCCTTGTACTGCTTGAGGCGACGTGACATTCATGCACAAGGCACAAGTGCTGGCAGGTTTCTGCGGGCACCCACAGTGCAGCGTTGCATTCTTGAAACCGTTGCTTGACCCTTTCCCTAAAATCAGGAAGATTCGCTTACACCTCTTATGGCTTATAATAGCCGTCTCCTGGGATAACAATAGCAATACTGAGAATAATGAAAATAAAACGCATCATAGGCTGAAGAAATTAAACGCTCGGCACGTCTTTTCTTCAGCCTTACATGACTATATATCTATATATGTATACATCCATATATTTGGGTAGAAATCCATAAAAATATATATCGATATATATGCATTTCTATATATTTATATAGATATTTATCTATACACAGAAACAGATAGATAGATAGATGGATAGATAGATAGATAGATAGATAGATAGATAGATAGATAGATAGATAGATAGATAGATAGATAGATAGATTGATTGATAGAAAGACTGTATGCAATAACCCTGGATGTCTGACAGTTGAAGCAGACTGGTGATGTCATTAAGGCTCTATTATGACACGTACAGCTTGGAAGCATAAATACTACAGCACGGCAGCCATTTATAGCCAGTCTCCATTGGAGATGGAAGTGGGCAGGAATGTACTGGCCTATCTTCCCAAGACGCCACAGCAGCCGGACAAATTGTATGTTCGACAGAATGGCTGTTTTATTCAGCCCATAAGGGTGACTACCCACTACAGTTTTTTTTTTTCACTGCGAAATTCGTAGCAGTTTTTTTTCTGCAGGGGTCTATGGGAATTGTAATGTTAAAATCGAAATCACGCAAATTCGCAATTTACCGCGAAATCGCGATTTTAACATTACAAGTCCCATAGACTCCTGCAGAAAAAAAAACGCTGCGAATTTCGCAGTGAAAAAAAACTGTAGTGGGTAGTCATCCTAAGGGGGAAACGGCGGCCTACAAAATCTGATTGGTCGCTGCTGCCACCATTTATGAAAAGGTCGGCTCAGTTCTTCCATGGATAAGAATAAGGTAGGTACATAGGCAGGCAGGTAGGTTCAGTTTTTGTAGGTTGAGGAATGCTTATGGGCAAGGCCTTATGTCTGAACGCTGGCGCATGAAATGGCAGAGAGGCCCGGCCCTGTGCATTCACTGATTATTGCCGTCAGCTGCTGTCTGCTTTCAAGCATGAATCAGGGGCTTCACACTTATCAACTGGCTTTGATTGTGGGTCACGCAGGTTGGTTGCAATGCCCTAGTATAAACGATACCTGGAACACAAGCCAGTCCTCAGGATGCATTCTAACTCAAGAGCACGATCACGTTGTGCCTGACCAATGTTTCCATCTTGGGTAATAGCACAGTCCTAAGCGATATGGAGTGGAGTTGGCATATGAGCTGGTCTGTGGTTTTGCTTCCAACAGTTTCTACCGCACGCAGATGCTCGGTGGATACAATGTTGCGCGCTGGGGAAAACCCCAGGAATAATCCACAGCAGGCAGGCAAGCAAAGTATAAATAAGGGGGGGATTGGTTAGCTGCCTGCAACTCTTGCTTGTACCCGAATAAGGTTTTGCCTGCAACGCGGCCTTGTACTGCTTGAGGCGACGTGACATTCATGCACAAGGCACAAGTGCTGGCAGGTTTCTGCGGGCACCCACAGTGCAGCGTTGCATTCTTGAAACCGTTGCTTGACCCTTTCCCTAAAATCAGGAAGATTCGCTTACACCTCTTATGGCTTATAATAGCCGTCTCCTGGGATAACAATAGCAATACTGAGAATAATGAAAATAAAACGCATCATAGGCTGAAGAAATTAAACGCTCGGCACGTCTTTTCTTCAGCCTTACATGACTATATATCTATATATGTATACATCCATATATTTGGGTAGAAATCCATAAAAATATATATCGATATATATGCATTTCTATATATTTATATAGATATTTATCTATACACAGAAACAGATAGATAGATAGATGGATGGATAGATAGATAGATAGATAGATAGATAGATTGATAGAAAGACTGTATGCAATAACCATGGATGTCTGACAGTTGAAGCAGACTGGTGATGTCATTAAGGCTCTATTATGACACGTACAGCTTGGAAGCATAAATACTACAGCACGGCAGCCATTTATAGCCAGTCTCCATTGGAGATGGAAGTGGGCAGGAATGTACTGGCCTATCTTCCCAAGACGCCACAGCAGCCGGACAAATTGTATGTTCGACAGAATGGCTGTTTTATTCAGCCCATAAGGGTGACTACCCACTACAGTTTTTTTTTTTCACTGCGAAATTCGTAGCAGTTTTTTTTCTGCAGGGGTCTATGGGAATTGTAATGTTAAAATCGAAATCACGCAAATTCGCAATTTACCGCGAAATCGCGATTTTAACATTACAAGTCCCATAGACTCCTGCAGAAAAAAAAACGCGAATTTCGCAGTGAAAAAAAACTGTAGTGGGTAGTCATCCTAAGGGGGAAACGGCGGCCTACAAAATCTGATTGGTCGCTGCTGCCACCATTTATGAAAAGGTCGGCTCAGTTCTTCCATGGATAAGAATAAGGTAGGTACATAGGCAGGCAGGTAGGTTCAGTTTTTGTAGGTTGAGGAATGCTTATGGGCAAGGCCTTATGTCTGAACGCTGGCGCATGAAATGGCAGAGAGGCCCGGCCCTGTGCATTCACTGATTATTGCCGTCAGCTGCTGTCTGCTTTCAAGCATGAATCAGGGGCTTCACACTTATCAACTGGCTTTGATTGTGGGTCACGCAGGTTGGTTGCAATGCCCTAGTATAAACGATACCTGGAACACAAGCCAGTCCTCAGGATGCATTCTAACTCAAGAGCACGATCACGTTGTGCCTGACCAATGTTTCCATCTTGGGTAATAGCACAGTCCTAAGCGATATGGAGTGGAGTTGGCATATGAGCTGGTCTGTGGTTTTGCTTCCAACAGTTTCCACCGCACGCAGATGCTCGGTGGATACAATGTTGCGCGCTGGGGAAAACCCCAGGAATAATCCACAGCAGGCAGGCAAGCAAAGTATAAATAAGGGGGGGATTGGTTAGCTGCCTGCAACTCTTGCTTGTACCCGAATAAGGTTTTGCCTGCAACGCGGCCTTGTACTGCTTGAGGCGACGTGACATTCATGCACAAGGCACAAGTGCTGGCAGGTTTCTGCGGGCACCCACAGTGCAGCGTTGCATTCTTGAAACCGTTGCTTGACCCTTTCCCTAAAATCAGGAAGATTCGCTTACACCTCTTATGGCTTATAATAGCCGTCTCCTGGGATAACAATAGCAATACTGAGAATAATGAAAATAAAACGCATCATAGGCTGAAGAAATTAAACGCTCGGCACGTCTTTTCTTCAGCCTTACATGACTATATATCTATATATGTATACATCCATATATTTGGGTAGAAATCCATAAAAATATATATCGATATATATGCATTTCTATATATTTATATAGATATTTATCTATACACAGAAACAGATAGATAGATAGATGGATAGATAGATAGATAGATAGATAGATAGATAGATAGATAGATAGATAGATAGATTGATTGATAGAAAGACTGTATGCAATAACCCTGGATGTCTGACAGTTGAAGCAGACTGGTGATGTCATTAAGGCTCTATTATGACACGTACAGCTTGGAAGCATAAATACTACAGCACGGCAGCCATTTATAGCCAGTCTCCATTGGAGATGGAAGTGGGCAGGAATGTACTGGCCTATCTTCCCAAGACGCCACAGCAGCCGGACAAATTGTATGTTCGACAGAATGGCTGTTTTATTCAGCCCATAAGGGTGACTACCCACTACAGTTTTTTTTTTTCACTGCGAAATTCGTAGCAGTTTTTTTTCTGCAGGGGTCTATGGGAATTGTAATGTTAAAATCGAAATCACGCAAATTCGCAATTTACCGCGAAATCGCGATTTTAACATTACAAGTCCCATAGACTCCTGCAGAAAAAAAAACGCTGCGAATTTCGCAGTGAAAAAAAACTGTAGTGGGTAGTCATCCTAAGGGGGAAACGGCGGCCTACAAAATCTGATTGGTCGCTGCTGCCACCATTTATGAAAAGGTCGGCTCAGTTCTTCCATGGATAAGAATAAGGTAGGTACATAGGCAGGCAGGTAGGTTCAGTTTTTGTAGGTTGAGGAATGCTTATGGGCAAGGCCTTATGTCTGAACGCTGGCGCATGAAATGGCAGAGAGGCCCGGCCCTGTGCATTCACTGATTATTGCCGTCAGCTGCTGTCTGCTTTCAAGCATGAATCAGGGGCTTCACACTTATCAACTGGCTTTGATTGTGGGTCACGCAGGTTGGTTGCAATGCCCTAGTATAAACGATACCTGGAACACAAGCCAGTCCTCAGGATGCATTCTAACTCAAGAGCACGATCACGTTGTGCCTGACCAATGTTTCCATCTTGGGTAATAGCACAGTCCTAAGCGATATGGAGTGGAGTTGGCATATGAGCTGGTCTGTGGTTTTGCTTCCAACAGTTTCTACCGCACGCAGATGCTCGGTGGATACAATGTTGCGCGCTGGGGAAAACCCCAGGAATAATCCACAGCAGGCAGGCAAGCAAAGTATAAATAAGGGGGGGATTGGTTAGCTGCCTGCAACTCTTGCTTGTACCCGAATAAGGTTTTGCCTGCAACGCGGCCTTGTACTGCTTGAGGCGACGTGACATTCATGCACAAGGCACAAGTGCTGGCAGGTTTCTGCGGGCACCCACAGTGCAGCGTTGCATTCTTGAAACCGTTGCTTGACCCTTTCCCTAAAATCAGGAAGATTCGCTTACACCTCTTATGGCTTATAATAGCCGTCTCCTGGGATAACAATAGCAATACTGAGAATAATGAAAATAAAACGCATCATAGGCTGAAGAAATTAAACGCTCGGCACGTCTTTTCTTCAGCCTTACATGACTATATATCTATATATGTATACATCCATATATTTGGGTAGAAATCCATAAAAATATATATCGATATATATGCATTTCTATATATTTATATAGATATTTATCTATACACAGAAACAGATAGATAGATAGATGGATGGATAGATAGATAGATAGATAGATAGATAGATAGATTGATAGAAAGACTGTATGCAATAACCATGGATGTCTGACAGTTGAAGCAGACTGGTGATGTCATTAAGGCTCTATTATGACACGTACAGCTTGGAAGCATAAATACTACAGCACGGCAGCCATTTATAGCCAGTCTCCATTGGAGATGGAAGTGGGCAGGAATGTACTGGCCTATCTTCCCAAGACGCCACAGCAGCCGGACAAATTGTATGTTCGACAGAATGGCTGTTTTATTCAGCCCATAAGGGTGACTACCCACTACAGTTTTTTTTTTTCACTGCGAAATTCGTAGCAGTTTTTTTTCTGCAGGGGTCTATGGGAATTGTAATGTTAAAATCGAAATCACGCAAATTCGCAATTTACCGCGAAATCGCGATTTTAACATTACAAGTCCCATAGACTCCTGCAGAAAAAAAAAACGCGAATTTCGCAGTGAAAAAAAACTGTAGTGGGTAGTCATCCTAAGGGGGAAACGGCGGCCTACAAAATCTGATTGGTCGCTGCTGCCACCATTTATGAAAAGGTCGGCTCAGTTCTTCCATGGATAAGAATAAGGTAGGTACATAGGCAGGCAGGTAGGTTCAGTTTTTGTAGGTTGAGGAATGCTTATGGGCAAGGCCTTATGTCTGAACGCTGGCGCATGAAATGGCAGAGAGGCCCGGCCCTGTGCATTCACTGATTATTGCCGTCAGCTGCTGTCTGCTTTCAAGCATGAATCAGGGGCTTCACACTTATCAACTGGCTTTGATTGTGGGTCACGCAGGTTGGTTGCAATGCCCTAGTATAAACGATACCTGGAACACAAGCCAGTCCTCAGGATGCATTCTAACTCAAGAGCACGATCACGTTGTGCCTGACCAATGTTTCCATCTTGGGTAATAGCACAGTCCTAAGCGATATGGAGTGGAGTTGGCATATGAGCTGGTCTGTGGTTTTGCTTCCAACAGTTTCCACCGCACGCAGATGCTCGGTGGATACAATGTTGCGCGCTGGGGAAAACCCCAGGAATAATCCACAGCAGGCAGGCAAGCAAAGTATAAATAAGGGGGGGATTGGTTAGCTGCCTGCAACTCTTGCTTGTACCCGAATAAGGTTTTGCCTGCAACGCGGCCTTGTACTGCTTGAGGCGACGTGACATTCATGCACAAGGCACAAGTGCTGGCAGGTTTCTGCGGGCACCCACAGTGCAGCGTTGCATTCTTGAAACCGTTGCTTGACCCTTTCCCTAAAATCAGGAAGATTCGCTTACACCTCTTATGGCTTATAATAGCCGTCTCCTGGGATAACAATAGCAATACTGAGAATAATGAAAATAAAACGCATCATAGGCTGAAGAAATTAAACGCTCGGCACGTCTTTTCTTCAGCCTTACATGACTATATATCTATATATGTATACATCCATATATTTGGGTAGAAATCCATAAAAATATATATCGATATATATGCATTTCTATATATTTATATAGATATTTATCTATACACAGAAACAGATAGATAGATAGATGGATAGATAGATAGATAGATAGATAGATAGATAGATAGATAGATAGATAGATAGATAGATAGATAGATAGATAGATAGATAGATAGATTGATAGAAAGACTGTATGCAATAACCCTGGATGTCTGACAGTTGAAGCAGACTGGTGATGTCATTAAGGCTCTATTATGACACGTACAGCTTGGAAGCATAAATACTACAGCACGGCAGCCATTTATAGCCAGTCTCCATTGGAGATGGAAGTGGGCAGGAATGTACTGGCCTATCTTCCCAAGACGCCACAGCAGCCGGACAAATTGTATGTTCGACAGAATGGCTGTTTTATTCAGCCCATAAGGGTGACTACCCACTACAGTTTTTTTTTTTCACTGCGAAATTCGTAGCAGTTTTTTTTCTGCAGGGGTCTATGGGAATTGTAATGTTAAAATCGAAATCACGCAAATTCGCAATTTACCGCGAAATCGCGATTTTAACATTACAAGTCCCATAGACTCCTGCAGAAAAAAAAACGCTGCGAATTTCGCAGTGAAAAAAAACTGTAGTGGGTAGTCATCCTAAGGGGGAAACGGCGGCCTACAAAATCTGATTGGTCGCTGCTGCCACCATTTATGAAAAGGTCGGCTCAGTTCTTCCATGGATAAGAATAAGGTAGGTACATAGGCAGGCAGGTAGGTTCAGTTTTTGTAGGTTGAGGAATGCTTATGGGCAAGGCCTTATGTCTGAACGCTGGCGCATGAAATGGCAGAGAGGCCCGGCCCTGTGCATTCACTGATTATTGCCGTCAGCTGCTGTCTGCTTTCAAGCATGAATCAGGGGCTTCACACTTATCAACTGGCTTTGATTGTGGGTCACGCAGGTTGGTTGCAATGCCCTAGTATAAACGATACCTGGAACACAAGCCAGTCCTCAGGATGCATTCTAACTCAAGAGCACGATCACGTTGTGCCTGACCAATGTTTCCATCTTGGGTAATAGCACAGTCCTAAGCGATATGGAGTGGAGTTGGCATATGAGCTGGTCTGTGGTTTTGCTTCCAACAGTTTCTACCGCACGCAGATGCTCGGTGGATACAATGTTGCGCGCTGGGGAAAACCCCAGGAATAATCCACAGCAGGCAGGCAAGCAAAGTATAAATAAGGGGGGGATTGGTTAGCTGCCTGCAACTCTTGCTTGTACCCGAATAAGGTTTTGCCTGCAACGCGGCCTTGTACTGCTTGAGGCGACGTGACATTCATGCACAAGGCACAAGTGCTGGCAGGTTTCTGCGGGCACCCACAGTGCAGCGTTGCATTCTTGAAACCGTTGCTTGACCCTTTCCCTAAAATCAGGAAGATTCGCTTACACCTCTTATGGCTTATAATAGCCGTCTCCTGGGATAACAATAGCAATACTGAGAATAATGAAAATAAAACGCATCATAGGCTGAAGAAATTAAACGCTCGGCACGTCTTTTCTTCAGCCTTACATGACTATATATCTATATATGTATACATCCATATATTTGGGTAGAAATCCATAAAAATATATATCGATATATATGCATTTCTATATATTTATATAGATATTTATCTATACACAGAAACAGATAGATAGATAGATGGATGGATAGATAGATAGATAGATAGATAGATAGATAGATTGATAGAAAGACTGTATGCAATAACCATGGATGTCTGACAGTTGAAGCAGACTGGTGATGTCATTAAGGCTCTATTATGACACGTACAGCTTGGAAGCATAAATACTACAGCACGGCAGCCATTTATAGCCAGTCTCCATTGGAGATGGAAGTGGGCAGGAATGTACTGGCCTATCTTCCCAAGACGCCACAGCAGCCGGACAAATTGTATGTTCGACAGAATGGCTGTTTTATTCAGCCCATAAGGGTGACTACCCACTACAGTTTTTTTTTTTCACTGCGAAATTCGTAGCAGTTTTTTTTCTGCAGGGGTCTATGGGAATTGTAATGTTAAAATCGAAATCACGCAAATTCGCAATTTACCGCGAAATCGCGATTTTAACATTACAAGTCCCATAGACTCCTGCAGAAAAAAAAACGCGAATTTCGCAGTGAAAAAAAACTGTAGTGGGTAGTCATCCTAAGGGGGAAACGGCGGCCTACAAAATCTGATTGGTCGCTGCTGCCACCATTTATGAAAAGGTCGGCTCAGTTCTTCCATGGATAAGAATAAGGTAGGTACATAGGCAGGCAGGTAGGTTCAGTTTTTGTAGGTTGAGGAATGCTTATGGGCAAGGCCTTATGTCTGAACGCTGGCGCATGAAATGGCAGAGAGGCCCGGCCCTGTGCATTCACTGATTATTGCCGTCAGCTGCTGTCTGCTTTCAAGCATGAATCAGGGGCTTCACACTTATCAACTGGCTTTGATTGTGGGTCACGCAGGTTGGTTGCAATGCCCTAGTATAAACGATACCTGGAACACAAGCCAGTCCTCAGGATGCATTCTAACTCAAGAGCACGATCACGTTGTGCCTGACCAATGTTTCCATCTTGGGTAATAGCACAGTCCTAAGCGATATGGAGTGGAGTTGGCATATGAGCTGGTCTGTGGTTTTGCTTCCAACAGTTTCCACCGCACGCAGATGCTCGGTGGATACAATGTTGCGCGCTGGGGAAAACCCCAGGAATAATCCACAGCAGGCAGGCAAGCAAAGTATAAATAAGGGGGGGATTGGTTAGCTGCCTGCAACTCTTGCTTGTACCCGAATAAGGTTTTGCCTGCAACGCGGCCTTGTACTGCTTGAGGCGACGTGACATTCATGCACAAGGCACAAGTGCTGGCAGGTTTCTGCGGGCACCCACAGTGCAGCGTTGCATTCTTGAAACCGTTGCTTGACCCTTTCCCTAAAATCAGGAAGATTCGCTTACACCTCTTATGGCTTATAATAGCCGTCTCCTGGGATAACAATAGCAATACTGAGAATAATGAAAATAAAACGCATCATAGGCTGAAGAAATTAAACGCTCGGCACGTCTTTTCTTCAGCCTTACATGACTATATATCTATATATGTATACATCCATATATTTGGGTAGAAATCCATAAAAATATATATCGATATATATGCATTTCTATATATTTATATAGATATTTATCTATACACAGAAACAGATAGATAGATAGATGGATAGATAGATAGATAGATAGATAGATAGATAGATAGATAGATAGATAGATAGATAGATAGATAGATAGATAGATAGATAGATAGATAGATAGATAGATTGATAGAAAGACTGTATGCAATAACCCTGGATGTCTGACAGTTGAAGCAGACTGGTGATGTCATTAAGGCTCTATTATGACACGTACAGCTTGGAAGCATAAATACTACAGCACGGCAGCCATTTATAGCCAGTCTCCATTGGAGATGGAAGTGGGCAGGAATGTACTGGCCTATCTTCCCAAGACGCCACAGCAGCCGGACAAATTGTATGTTCGACAGAATGGCTGTTTTATTCAGCCCATAAGGGTGACTACCCACTACAGTTTTTTTTTTTCACTGCGAAATTCGTAGCAGTTTTTTTTCTGCAGGGGTCTATGGGAATTGTAATGTTAAAATCGAAATCACGCAAATTCGCAATTTACCGCGAAATCGCAATTTTAACATTACAAGTCCCATAGACTCCTGCAGAAAAAAAAACGCTGCGAATTTCGCAGTGAAAAAAAACTGTAGTGGGTAGTCATCCTAAGGGGGAAACGGCGGCCTACAAAATCTGATTGGTCGCTGCTGCCACCATTTATGAAAAGGTCGGCTCAGTTCTTCCATGGATAAGAATAAGGTAGGTACATAGGCAGGCAGGTAGGTTCAGTTTTTGTAGGTTGAGGAATGCTTATGGGCAAGGCCTTATGTCTGAACGCTGGCGCATGAAATGGCAGAGAGGCCCGGCCCTGTGCATTCACTGATTATTGCCGTCAGCTGCTGTCTGCTTTCAAGCATGAATCAGGGGCTTCACACTTATCAACTGGCTTTGATTGTGGGTCACGCAGGTTGGTTGCAATGCCCTAGTATAAACGATACCTGGAACACAAGCCAGTCCTCAGGATGCATTCTAACTCAAGAGCACGATCACGTTGTGCCTGACCAATGTTTCCATCTTGGGTAATAGCACAGTCCTAAGCGATATGGAGTGGAGTTGGCATATGAGCTGGTCTGTGGTTTTGCTTCCAACAGTTTCTACCGCACGCAGATGCTCGGTGGATACAATGTTGCGCGCTGGGGAAAACCCCAGGAATAATCCACAGCAGGCAGGCAAGCAAAGTATAAATAAGGGGGGGATTGGTTAGCTGCCTGCAACTCTTGCTTGTACCCGAATAAGGTTTTGCCTGCAACGCGGCCTTGTACTGCTTGAGGCGACGTGACATTCATGCACAAGGCACAAGTGCTGGCAGGTTTCTGCGGGCACCCACAGTGCAGCGTTGCATTCTTGAAACCGTTGCTTGACCCTTTCCCTAAAATCAGGAAGATTCGCTTACACCTCTTATGGCTTATAATAGCCGTCTCCTGGGATAACAATAGCAATACTGAGAATAATGAAAATAAAACGCATCATAGGCTGAAGAAATTAAACGCTCGGCACGTCTTTTCTTCAGCCTTACATGACTATATATCTATATATGTATACATCCATATATTTGGGTAGAAATCCATAAAAATATATATTGATATATATGCATTTCTATATATTTATATAGATATTTATCTATACACAGAAACAGATAGATAGATAGATGGATGGATAGATAGATAGATAGATAGATAGATTGATAGAAAGACTGTATGCAATAACCATGGATGTCTGACAGTTGAAGCAGACTGGTGATGTCATTAAGGCTCTATTATGACACGTACAGCTTGGAAGCATAAATACTACAGCACGGCAGCCATTTATAGCCAGTCTCCATTGGAGATGGAAGTGGGCAGGAATGTACTGGCCTATCTTCCCAAGACGCCACAGCAGCCGGACAAATTGTATGTTCGACAGAATGGCTGTTTTATTCAGCCCATAAGGGTGACTACCCACTACAGTTTTTTTTTTTCACTGCGAAATTCGTAGCAGTTTTTTTTCTGCAGGGGTCTATGGGAATTGTAATGTTAAAATCGAAATCACGCAAATTCGCAATTTACCGCGAAATCGCGATTTTAACATTACAAGTCCCATAGACTCCTGCAGAAAAAAAAACGCGAATTTCGCAGTGAAAAAAAACTGTAGTGGGTAGTCATCCTAAGGGGGAAACGGCGGCCTACAAAATCTGATTGGTCGCTGCTGCCACCATTTATGAAAAGGTCGGCTCAGTTCTTCCATGGATAAGAATAAGGTAGGTACATAGGCAGGCAGGTAGGTTCAGTTTTTGTAGGTTGAGGAATGCTTATGGGCAAGGCCTTATGTCTGAACGCTGGCGCATGAAATGGCAGAGAGGCCCGGCCCTGTGCATTCACTGATTATTGCCGTCAGCTGCTGTCTGCTTTCAAGCATGAATCAGGGGCTTCACACTTATCAACTGGCTTTGATTGTGGGTCACGCAGGTTGGTTGCAATGCCCTAGTATAAACGATACCTGGAACACAAGCCAGTCCTCAGGATGCATTCTAACTCAAGAGCACGATCACGTTGTGCCTGACCAATGTTTCCATCTTGGGTAATAGCACAGTCCTAAGCGATATGGAGTGGAGTTGGCATATGAGCTGGTCTGTGGTTTTGCTTCCAACAGTTTCCACCGCACGCAGATGCTCGGTGGATACAATGTTGCGCGCTGGGGAAAACCCCAGGAATAATCCACAGCAGGCAGGCAAGCAAAGTATAAATAAGGGGGGGATTGGTTAGCTGCCTGCAACTCTTGCTTGTACCCGAATAAGGTTTTGCCTGCAACGCGGCCTTGTACTGCTTGAGGCGACGTGACATTCATGCACAAGGCACAAGTGCTGGCAGGTTTCTGCGGGCACCCACAGTGCAGCGTTGCATTCTTGAAACCGTTGCTTGACCCTTTCCCTAAAATCAGGAAGATTCGCTTACACCTCTTATGGCTTATAATAGCCGTCTCCTGGGATAACAATAGCAATACTGAGAATAATGAAAATAAAACGCATCATAGGCTGAAGAAATTAAACGCTCGGCACGTCTTTTCTTCAGCCTTACATGACTATATATCTATATATGTATACATCCATATATTTGGGTAGAAATCCATAAAAATATATATCGATATATATGCATTTCTATATATTTATATAGATATTTATCTATACACAGAAACAGATAGATAGATAGATGGATAGATAGATAGATAGATAGATAGATAGATAGATAGATAGATAGATAGATAGATAGATAGATAGATAGATAGATAGATTGATAGAAAGACTGTATGCAATAACCCTGGATGTCTGACAGTTGAAGCAGACTGGTGATGTCATTAAGGCTCTATTATGACACGTACAGCTTGGAAGCATAAATACTACAGCACGGCAGCCATTTATAGCCAGTCTCCATTGGAGATGGAAGTGGGCAGGAATGTACTGGCCTATCTTCCCAAGACGCCACAGCAGCCGGACAAATTGTATGTTCGACAGAATGGCTGTTTTATTCAGCCCATAAGGGTGACTACCCACTACAGTTTTTTTTTTTCACTGCGAAATTCGTAGCAGTTTTTTTTCTGCAGGGGTCTATGGGAATTGTAATGTTAAAATCGAAATCACGCAAATTCGCAATTTACCGCGAAATCGCAATTTTAACATTACAAGTCCCATAGACTCCTGCAGAAAAAAAAACGCTGCGAATTTCGCAGTGAAAAAAAACTGTAGTGGGTAGTCATCCTAAGGGGGAAACGGCGGCCTACAAAATCTGATTGGTCGCTGCTGCCACCATTTATGAAAAGGTCGGCTCAGTTCTTACATGGATAAGAATAAGGTAGGTACATAGGCAGGCAGGTAGGTTCAGTTTTTGTAGGTTGAGGAATGCTTATGGGCAAGGCCTTATGTCTGAACGCTGGCGCATGAAATGGCAGAGAGGCCCGGCCCTGTGCATTCACTGATTATTGCCGTCAGCTGCTGTCTGCTTTCAAGCATGAATCAGGGGCTTCACACTTATCAACTGGCTTTGATTGTGGGTCACGCAGGTTGGTTGCAATGCCCTAGTATAAACGATACCTGGAACACAAGCCAGTCCTCAGGATGCATTCTAACTCAAGAGCACGATCACGTTGTGCCTGACCAATGTTTCCATCTTGGGTAATAGCACAGTCCTAAGCGATATGGAGTGGAGTTGGCATATGAGCTGGTCTGTGGTTTTGCTTCCAACAGTTTCTACCGCACGCAGATGCTCGGTGGATACAATGTTGCGCGCTGGGGAAAACCCCAGGAATAATCCACAGCAGGCAGGCAAGCAAAGTATAAATAAGGGGGGGATTGGTTAGCTGCCTGCAACTCTTGCTTGTACCCGAATAAGGTTTTGCCTGCAACGCGGCCTTGTACTGCTTGAGGCGACGTGACATTCATGCACAAGGCACAAGTGCTGGCAGGTTTCTGCGGGCACCCACAGTGCAGCGTTGCATTCTTGAAACCGTTGCTTGACCCTTTCCCTAAAATCAGGAAGATTCGCTTACACCTCTTATGGCTTATAATAGCCGTCTCCTGGGATAACAATAGCAATACTGAGAATAATGAAAATAAAACGCATCATAGGCTGAAGAAATTAAACGCTCGGCACGTCTTTTCTTCAGCCTTACATGACTATATATCTATATATGTATACATCCATATATTTGGGTAGAAATCCATAAAAATATATATCGATATATATGCATTTCTATATATTTATATAGATATTTATCTATACACAGAAACAGATAGATAGATAGATGGATAGATAGATAGATAGATAGATAGATAGATAGATAGATAGATAGATAGATAGATAGATTGATTGATAGAAAGACTGTATGCAATAACCCTGGATGTCTGACAGTTGAAGCAGACTGGTGATGTCATTAAGGCTCTATTATGACACGTACAGCTTGGAAGCATAAATACTACAGCACGGCAGCCATTTATAGCCAGTCTCCATTGGAGATGGAAGTGGGCAGGAATGTACTGGCCTATCTTCCCAAGACGCCACAGCAGCCGGACAAATTGTATGTTCGACAGAATGGCTGTTTTATTCAGCCCATAAGGGTGACTACCCACTACAGTTTTTTTTTTTCACTGCGAAATTCGTAGCAGTTTTTTTTCTGCAGGGGTCTATGGGAATTGTAATGTTAAAATCGAAATCACGCAAATTCGCAATTTACCGCGAAATCGCGATTTTAACATTACAAGTCCCATAGACTCCTGCAGAAAAAAAAACGCTGCGAATTTCGCAGTGAAAAAAAACTGTAGTGGGTAGTCATCCTAAGGGGGAAACGGCGGCCTACAAAATCTGATTGGTCGCTGCTGCCACCATTTATGAAAAGGTCGGCTCAGTTCTTCCATGGATAAGAATAAGGTAGGTACATAGGCAGGCAGGTAGGTTCAGTTTTTGTAGGTTGAGGAATGCTTATGGGCAAGGCCTTATGTCTGAACGCTGGCGCATGAAATGGCAGAGAGGCCCGGCCCTGTGCATTCACTGATTATTGCCGTCAGCTGCTGTCTGCTTTCAAGCATGAATCAGGGGCTTCACACTTATCAACTGGCTTTGATTGTGGGTCACGCAGGTTGGTTGCAATGCCCTAGTATAAACGATACCTGGAACACAAGCCAGTCCTCAGGATGCATTCTAACTCAAGAGCACGATCACGTTGTGCCTGACCAATGTTTCCATCTTGGGTAATAGCACAGTCCTAAGCGATATGGAGTGGAGTTGGCATATGAGCTGGTCTGTGGTTTTGCTTCCAACAGTTTCTACCGCACGCAGATGCTCGGTGGATACAATGTTGCGCGCTGGGGAAAACCCCAGGAATAATCCACAGCAGGCAGGCAAGCAAAGTATAAATAAGGGGGGGATTGGTTAGCTGCCTGCAACTCTTGCTTGTACCCGAATAAGGTTTTGCCTGCAACGCGGCCTTGTACTGCTTGAGGCGACGTGACATTCATGCACAAGGCACAAGTGCTGGCAGGTTTCTGCGGGCACCCACAGTGCAGCGTTGCATTCTTGAAACCGTTGCTTGACCCTTTCCCTAAAATCAGGAAGATTCGCTTACACCTCTTATGGCTTATAATAGCCGTCTCCTGGGATAACAATAGCAATACTGAGAATAATGAAAATAAAACGC
This sequence comes from Eleutherodactylus coqui, assembly GCF_035609145.1. Taxonomy (NCBI): domain Eukaryota; kingdom Metazoa; phylum Chordata; class Amphibia; order Anura; family Eleutherodactylidae; genus Eleutherodactylus; species Eleutherodactylus coqui. The sequence continues at coordinate 719,986 of NW_027102392.1, forward strand.
ATCATAGGCTGAAGAAATTAAACGCTCGGCACGTCTTTTCTTCAGCCTTACATGACTATATATCTATATATGTATACATCCATATATTTGGGTAGAAATCCATAAAAATATATATCGATATATATGCATTTCTATATATTTATATAGATATTTATCTATACACAGAAACAGATAGATAGATAGATGGATGGATAGATAGATAGATAGATAGATAGATAGATTGATAGAAAGACTGTATGCAATAACCATGGATGTCTGACAGTTGAAGCAGACTGGTGATGTCATTAAGGCTCTATTATGACACGTACAGCTTGGAAGCATAAATACTACAGCACGGCAGCCATTTATAGCCAGTCTCCATTGGAGATGGAAGTGGGCAGGAATGTACTGGCCTATCTTCCCAAGACGCCACAGCAGCCGGACAAATTGTATGTTCGACAGAATGGCTGTTTTATTCAGCCCATAAGGGTGACTACCCACTACAGTTTTTTTTTTTCACTGCGAAATTCGTAGCAGTTTTTTTTCTGCAGGGGTCTATGGGAATTGTAATGTTAAAATCGAAATCACGCAAATTCGCAATTTACCGCGAAATCGCGATTTTAACATTACAAGTCCCATAGACTCCTGCAGAAAAAAAAACGCTGCGAATTTCGCAGTGAAAAAAAACTGTAGTGGGTAGTCATCCTAAGGGGGAAACGGCGGCCTACAAAATCTGATTGGTCGCTGCTGCCACCATTTATGAAAAGGTCGGCTCAGTTCTTCCATGGATAAGAATAAGGTAGGTACATAGGCAGGCAGGTAGGTTCAGTTTTTGTAGGTTGAGGAATGCTTATGGGCAAGGCCTTATGTCTGAACGCTGGCGCATGAAATGGCAGAGAGGCCCGGCCCTGTGCATTCACTGATTATTGCCGTCAGCTGCTGTCTGCTTTCAAGCATGAATCAGGGGCTTCACACTTATCAACTGGCTTTGATTGTGGGTCACGCAGGTTGGTTGCAATGCCCTAGTATAAACGATACCTGGAACACAAGCCAGTCCTCAGGATGCATTCTAACTCAAGAGCACGATCACGTTGTGCCTGACCAATGTTTCCATCTTGGGTAATAGCACAGTCCTAAGCGATATGGAGTGGAGTTGGCATATGAGCTGGTCTGTGGTTTTGCTTCCAACAGTTTCTACCGCACGCAGATGCTCGGTGGATACAATGTTGCGCGCTGGGGAAAACCCCAGGAATAATCCACAGCAGGCAGGCAAGCAAAGTATAAATAAGGGGGGGATTGGTTAGCTGCCTGCAACTCTTGCTTGTACCCGAATAAGGTTTTGCCTGCAACGCGGCCTTGTACTGCTTGAGGCGACGTGACATTCATGCACAAGGCACAAGTGCTGGCAGGTTTCTGCGGGCACCCACAGTGCAGCGTTGCATTCTTGAAACCGTTGCTTGACCCTTTCCCTAAAATCAGGAAGATTCGCTTACACCTCTTATGGCTTATAATAGCCGTCTCCTGGGATAACAATAGCAATACTGAGAATAATGAAAATAAAACGCATCATAGGCTGAAGAAATTAAACGCTCGGCACGTCTTTTCTTCAGCCTTACATGACTATATATCTATATATGTATACATCCATATATTTGGGTAGAAATCCATAAAAATATATATCGATATATATGCATTTCTATATATTTATATAGATATTTATCTATACACAGAAACAGATAGATAGATAGATGGATGGATAGATAGATAGATAGATAGATTGATAGAAAGACTGTATGCAATAACCATGGATGTCTGACAGTTGAAGCAGACTGGTGATGTCATTAAGGCTCTATTATGACACGTACAGCTTGGAAGCATAAATACTACAGCACGGCAGCCATTTATAGCCAGTCTCCATTGGAGATGGAAGTGGGCAGGAATGTACTGGCCTATCTTCCCAAGACGCCACAGCAGCCGGACAAACTGTATGTTCGACAGAATGGCTGTTTTATTCAGCCCATAAGGGTGACTACCCACTACAGTTTTTTTTTTTCACTGCGAAATTCGTAGCAGTTTTTTTTCTGCAGGGGTCTATGGGAATTGTAATGTTAAAATCGAAATCACGCAAATTCGCAATTTACCGCGAAATCGCGATTTTAACATTACAAGTCCCATAGACTCCTGCAGAAAAAAAAACGCTGCGAATTTCGCAGTGAAAAAAAACTGTAGTGGGTAGTCATCCTAAGGGGGAAACGGCGGCCTACAAAATCTGATTGGTCGCTGCTGCCACCATTTATGAAAAGGTCGGCTCAGTTCTTCCATGGATAAGAATAAGGTAGGTACATAGGCAGGCAGGTAGGTTCAGTTTTTGTAGGTTGAGGAATGCTTATGGGCAAGGCCTTATGTCTGAACGCTGGCGCATGAAATGGCAGAGAGGCCCGGCCCTGTGCATTCACTGATTATTGCCGTCAGCTGCTGTCTGCTTTCAAGCATGAATCAGGGGCTTCACACTTATCAACTGGCTTTGATTGTGGGTCACGCAGGTTGGTTGCAATGCCCTAGTATAAACGATACCTGGAACACAAGCCAGTCCTCAGGATGCATTCTAACTCAAGAGCACGATCACGTTGTGCCTGACCAATGTTTCCATCTTGGGTAATAGCACAGTCCTAAGCGATATGGAGTGGAGTTGGCATATGAGCTGGTCTGTGGTTTTGCTTCCAACAGTTTCTACCGCACGCAGATGCTCGGTGGATACAATGTTGCGCGCTGGGGAAAACCCCAGGAATAATCCACAGCAGGCAGGCAAGCAAAGTATAAATAAGGGGGGGATTGGTTAGCTGCCTGCAACTCTTGCTTGTACCCGAATAAGGTTTTGCCTGCAACGCGGCCTTGTACTGCTTGAGGCGACGTGACATTCATGCACAAGGCACAAGTGCTGGCAGGTTTCTGCGGGCACCCACAGTGCAGCGTTGCATTCTTGAAACCGTTGCTTGACCCTTTCCCTAAAATCAGGAAGATTCGCTTACACCTCCTATGGCTTATAATAGCCGTCTCCTGGGATAACAATAGCAATACTGAGAATAATGAAAATAAAACGCATCATAGGCTGAAGAAATTAAACGCTCGGCACGTCTTTTCTTCAGCCTTACATGACTATATATCTATATATGTATACATCCATATATTTGGGTAGAAATTCATAAAAATATATATCGATATATACGCATTTCTATATATTTATATAGATATTTATCTATACACAGAAACAGATAGATAGATAGATAGATAGATAGATAGATAGATAGATAGATTGCTGACGGCAATAATCAGTGAATGCACAGGGCCGGGCCTCTCTGCCATTTCATGCGCCAGCGTTCAGACATAAGGCCTTGCCCATAAGCATTCCTCAACCTACAAAAACTGAACCTACCTGCCTGCCTATGTACCTACCTTATTCTTATCCATGGAAGAACTGAGCCGACCTTTTCATAAATGGTGGCAGCAGCGACCAATCAGATTTTGTAGGCCGCCGTTTCCCCCTTAGGATGACTACCCACTACAGTTTTTTTTCACTGCGAAATTCGCAGCGTTTTTTTTTCTGCAGGAGTCTATGGGACTTGTAATGTTAAAATCGCGATTTCGCGGTAAATTGCGAATTTGCGTGATTTCGATTTTAACATTACAATTCCCATAGACCCCTGCAGAAAAAAAACTGCTACGAATTTCGCAGTGAAAAAAAAAAACTGTAGTGGGTAGTCACCCTTATGGGCTGAATAAAACAGCCATTCTGTCGAACATACAATTTGTCCGGCTGCTGTGGCGTCTTGGGAAGATAGGCCAGTACATTCCTGCCCACTTCCATCTCCAATGGAGACTGGCTATAAATGGCTGCCGTGCTGTAGTATTTATGCTTCCAAGCTGTACGTGTCATAATAGAGCCTTAATGACATCACCAGTCTGCTTCAACTGTCAGACATCCAGGGTTATTGCATACAGTCTTTCTATCAATCTATCTATCTATCTGTTTCTGTGTATAGATAAATATCTATATAAATATATAGAAATGCATATATATCGATATATATTTTTATGGATTTCTACCCAAATATATGGATGTATACATATATAGATATATAGTCATGTAAGGCTGAAGAAAAGACGTGCCGAGCGTTTAATTTCTTCAGCCTATGATGCGTTTTATTTTCATTATTCTCAGTATTGCTATTGTTATCCCAGGAGACGGCTATTATAAGCCATAAGAGGTGTAAGCGAATCTTCCTGATTTTAGGGAAAGGGTCAAGCAACGGTTTCAAGAATGCAACGCTGCACTGTGGGTGCCCGCAGAAACCTGCCAGCACTTGTGCCTTGTGCATGAATGTCACGTCGCCTCAAGCAGTACAAGGCCGCGTTGCAGGCAAAACCTTATTCGGGTACAAGCAAGAGTTGCAGGCAGCTAACCAATCCCCCCCTTATTTATACTTTGCTTGCCTGCCTGCTGTGGATTATTCCTGGGGTTTTCCCCAGCGCGCAACATTGTATCCACCGAGCATCTGCGTGCGGTAGAAACTGTTGGAAGCAAAACCACAGACCAGCTCATATGCCAACTCCACTCCATATCGCTTAGGACTGTGCTATTACCCAAGATGGAAACATTGGTCAGGCACAACGTGATCGTGCTCTTGAGTTAGAATGCATCCTGAGGACTGGCTTGTGTTCCAGGTATCGTTTATACTAGGGCATTGCAACCAACCTGCGTGACCCACAATCAAAGCCAGTTGATAAGTGTGAAGCCCCTGATTCATGCTTGAAAGCAGACAGCAGCTGACGGCAATAATCAGTGAATGCACAGGGCCGGGCCTCTCTGCCATTTCATGCGCCAGCGTTCAGACATAAGGCCTTGCCCATAAGCATTCCTCAACCTACAAAAACTGAACCTACCTGCCTGCCTATGTACCTACCTTATTCTTATCCATGGAAGAACTGAGCCGACCTTTTCATAAATGGTGGCAGCAGCGACCAATCAGATTTTGTAGGCCGCCGTTTCCCCCTTAGGATGACTACCCACTACAGTTTTTTTTCACTGCGAAATTCGCAGCGTTTTTTTTTCTGCAGGAGTCTATGGGACTTGTAATGTTAAAATCGCGATTTCGCGGTAAATTGCGAATTTGCGTGATTTCGATTTTAACATTACAATTCCCATAGACCCCTGCAGAAAAAAAACTGCTACGAATTTCGCAGTGAAAAAAAAAAACTGTAGTGGGTAGTCACCCTTATGGGCTGAATAAAACAGCCATTCTGTCGAACATACAATTTGTCCGGCTGCTGTGGCGTCTTGGGAAGATAGGCCAGTACATTCCTGCCCACTTCCATCTCCAATGGAGACTGGCTATAAATGGCTGCCGTGCTGTAGTATTTATGCTTCCAAGCTGTACGTGTCATAATAGAGCCTTAATGACATCACCAGTCTGCTTCAACTGTCAGACATCCAGGGTTATTGCATACAGTCTTTCTATCAATCTATCTATCTATCTGTTTCTGTGTATAGATAAATATCTATATAAATATATAGAAATGCATATATATCGATATATATTTTTATGGATTTCTACCCAAATATATGGATGTATACATATATAGATATATAGTCATGTAAGGCTGAAGAAAAGACGTGCCGAGCGTTTAATTTCTTCAGCCTATGATGCGTTTTATTTTCATTATTCTCAGTATTGCTATTGTTATCCCAGGAGACGGCTATTATAAGCCATAAGAGGTGTAAGCGAATCTTCCTGATTTTAGGGAAAGGGTCAAGCAACGGTTTCAAGAATGCAACGCTGCACTGTGGGTGCCCGCAGAAACCTGCCAGCACTTGTGCCTTGTGCATGAATGTCACGTCGCCTCAAGCAGTACAAGGCCGCGTTGCAGGCAAAACCTTATTCGGGTACAAGCAAGAGTTGCAGGCAGCTAACCAATCCCCCCCTTATTTATACTTTGCTTGCCTGCCTGCTGTGGATTATTCCTGGGGTTTTCCCCAGCGCGCAACATTGTATCCACCGAGCATCTGCGTGCGGTAGAAACTGTTGGAAGCAAAACCACAGACCAGCTCATATGCCAACTCCACTCCATATCGCTTAGGACTGTGCTATTACCCAAGATGGAAACATTGGTCAGGCACAACGTGATCGTGCTCTTGAGTTAGAATGCATCCTGAGGACTGGCTTGTGTTCCAGGTATCGTTTATACTAGGGCATTGCAACCAACCTGCGTGACCCACAATCAAAGCCAGTTGATAAGTGTGAAGCCCCTGATTCATGCTTGAAAGCAGACAGCAGCTGACGGCAATAATCAGTGAATGCACAGGGCCGGGCCTCTCTGCCATTTCATGCGCCAGCGTTCAGACATAAGGCCTTGCCCATAAGCATTCCTCAACCTACAAAAACTGAACCTACCTGCCTGCCTATGTACCTACCTTATTCTTATCCATGGAAGAACTGAGCCGACCTTTTCATAAATGGTGGCAGCAGCGACCAATCAGATTTTGTAGGCCGCCGTTTCCCCCTTAGGATGACTACCCACTACAGTTTTTTTTCACTGCGAAATTCGCAGCGTTTTTTTTTCTGCAGGAGTCTATGGGACTTGTAATGTTAAAATCGCGATTTCGCGGTAAATTGCGAATTTGCGTGATTTCGATTTTAACATTACAATTCCCATAGACCCCTGCAGAAAAAAAACTGCTACGAATTTCGCAGTGAAAAAAAAAAACTGTAGTGGGTAGTCACCCTTATGGGCTGAATAAAACAGCCATTCTGTCGAACATACAATTTGTCCGGCTGCTGTGGCGTCTTGGGAAGATAGGCCAGTACATTCCTGCCCACTTCCATCTCCAATGGAGACTGGCTATAAATGGCTGCCGTGCTGTAGTATTTATGCTTCCAAGCTGTACGTGTCATAATAGAGCCTTAATGACATCACCAGTCTGCTTCAACTGTCAGACATCCAGGGTTATTGCATACAGTCTTTCTATCAATCTATCTATCTATCTGTTTCTGTGTATAGATAAATATCTATATAAATATATAGAAATGCATATATATCGATATATATTTTTATGGATTTCTACCCAAATATATGGATGTATACATATATAGATATATAGTCATGTAAGGCTGAAGAAAAGACGTGCCGAGCGTTTAATTTCTTCAGCCTATGATGCGTTTTATTTTCATTATTCTCAGTATTGCTATTGTTATCCCAGGAGACGGCTATTATAAGCCATAAGAGGTGTAAGCGAATCTTCCTGATTTTAGGGAAAGGGTCAAGCAACGGTTTCAAGAATGCAACGCTGCACTGTGGGTGCCCGCAGAAACCTGCCAGCACTTGTGCCTTGTGCATGAATGTCACGTCGCCTCAAGCAGTACAAGGCCGCGTTGCAGGCAAAACCTTATTCGGGTACAAGCAAGAGTTGCAGGCAGCTAACCAATCCCCCCCTTATTTATACTTTGCTTGCCTGCCTGCTGTGGATTATTCCTGGGGTTTTCCCCAGCGCGCAACATTGTATCCACCGAGCATCTGCGTGCGGTAGAAACTGTTGGAAGCAAAACCACAGACCAGCTCATATGCCAACTCCACTCCATATCGCTTAGGACTGTGCTATTACCCAAGATGGAAACATTGGTCAGGCACAACGTGATCGTGCTCTTGAGTTAGAATGCATCCTGAGGACTGGCTTGTGTTCCAGGTATCGTTTATACTAGGGCATTGCAACCAACCTGCGTGACCCACAATCAAAGCCAGTTGATAAGTGTGAAGCCCCTGATTCATGCTTGAAAGCAGACAGCAGCTGACGGCAATAATCAGTGAATGCACAGGGCCGGGCCTCTCTGCCATTTCATGCGCCAGCGTTCAGACATAAGGCCTTGCCCATAAGCATTCCTCAACCTACAAAAACTGAACCTACCTGCCTGCCTATGTACCTACCTTATTCTTATCCATGGAAGAACTGAGCCGACCTTTTCATAAATGGTGGCAGCAGCGACCAATCAGATTTTGTAGGCCGCCGTTTCCCCCTTAGGATGACTACCCACTACAGTTTTTTTTCACTGCGAAATTCGCAGCGTTTTTTTTTCTGCAGGAGTCTATGGGACTTGTAATGTTAAAATCGCGATTTCGCGGTAAATTGCGAATTTGCGTGATTTCGATTTTAACATTACAATTCCCATAGACCCCTGCAGAAAAAAAACTGCTACGAATTTCGCAGTGAAAAAAAAAAACTGTAGTGGGTAGTCACCCTTATGGGCTGAATAAAACAGCCATTCTGTCGAACATACAATTTGTCCGGCTGCTGTGGCGTCTTGGGAAGATAGGCCAGTACATTCCTGCCCACTTCCATCTCCAATGGAGACTGGCTATAAATGGCTGCCGTGCTGTAGTATTTATGCTTCCAAGCTGTACGTGTCATAATAGAGCCTTAATGACATCACCAGTCTGCTTCAACTGTCAGACATCCAGGGTTATTGCATACAGTCTTTCTATCAATCTATCTATCTATCTGTTTCTGTGTATAGATAAATATCTATATAAATATATAGAAATGCATATATATCGATATATATTTTTATGGATTTCTACCCAAATATATGGATGTATACATATATAGATATATAGTCATGTAAGGCTGAAGAAAAGACGTGCCGAGCGTTTAATTTCTTCAGCCTATGATGCGTTTTATTTTCATTATTCTCAGTATTGCTATTGTTATCCCAGGAGACGGCTATTATAAGCCATAAGAGGTGTAAGCGAATCTTCCTGATTTTAGGGAAAGGGTCAAGCAACGGTTTCAAGAATGCAACGCTGCACTGTGGGTGCCCGCAGAAACCTGCCAGCACTTGTGCCTTGTGCATGAATGTCACGTCGCCTCAAGCAGTACAAGGCCGCGTTGCAGGCAAAACCTTATTCGGGTACAAGCAAGAGTTGCAGGCAGCTAACCAATCCCCCCCTTATTTATACTTTGCTTGCCTGCCTGCTGTGGATTATTCCTGGGGTTTTCCCCAGCGCGCAACATTGTATCCACCGAGCATCTGCGTGCGGTAGAAACTGTTGGAAGCAAAACCACAGACCAGCTCATATGCCAACTCCACTCCATATCGCTTAGGACTGTGCTATTACCCAAGATGGAAACATTGGTCAGGCACAACGTGATCGTGCTCTTGAGTTAGAATGCATCCTGAGGACTGGCTTGTGTTCCAGGTATCGTTTATACTAGGGCATTGCAACCAACCTGCGTGACCCACAATCAAAGCCAGTTGATAAGTGTGAAGCCCCTGATTCATGCTTGAAAGCAGACAGCAGCTGACGGCAATAATCAGTGAATGCACAGGGCCGGGCCTCTCTGCCATTTCATGCGCCAGCGTTCAGACATAAGGCCTTGCCCATAAGCATTCCTCAACCTACAAAAACTGAACCTACCTGCCTGCCTATGTACCTACCTTATTCTTATCCATGGAAGAACTGAGCCGACCTTTTCATAAATGGTGGCAGCAGCGACCAATCAGATTTTGTAGGCCGCCGTTTCCCCCTTAGGATGACTACCCACTACAGTTTTTTTTCACTGCGAAATTCGCAGCGTTTTTTTTTCTGCAGGAGTCTATGGGACTTGTAATGTTAAAATCGCGATTTCGCGGTAAATTGCGAATTTGCGTGATTTCGATTTTAACATTACAATTCCCATAGACCCCTGCAGAAAAAAAACTGCTACGAATTTCGCAGTGAAAAAAAAAAACTGTAGTGGGTAGTCACCCTTATGGGCTGAATAAAACAGCCATTCTGTCGAACATACAATTTGTCCGGCTGCTGTGGCGTCTTGGGAAGATAGGCCAGTACATTCCTGCCCACTTCCATCTCCAATGGAGACTGGCTATAAATGGCTGCCGTGCTGTAGTATTTATGCTTCCAAGCTGTACGTGTCATAATAGAGCCTTAATGACATCACCAGTCTGCTTCAACTGTCAGACATCCAGGGTTATTGCATACAGTCTTTCTATCAATCTATCTATCTGTTTCTGTGTATAGATAAATATCTATATAAATATATAGAAATGCATATATATCGATATATATTTTTATGGATTTCTACCCAAATATATGGATGTATACATATATAGATATATAGTCATGTAAGGCTGAAGAAAAGACGTGCCGAGCGTTTAATTTCTTCAGCCTATGATGCGTTTTATTTTCATTATTCTCAGTATTGCTATTGTTATCCCAGGAGACGGCTATTATAAGCCATAAGAGGTGTAAGCGAATCTTCCTGATTTTAGGGAAAGGGTCAAGCAACAGTTTCAAGAATGCAACGCTGCACTGTGGGTGCCCGCAGAAACCTGCCAGCACTTGTGCCTTGTGCATGAATGTCACGTCGCCTCAAGCAGTACAAGGCCGCGTTGCAGGCAAAACCTTATTCGGGTACAAGCAAGAGTTGCAGGCAGCTAACCAATCCCCCCCTTATTTATACTTTGCTTGCCTGCCTGCTGTGGATTATTCCTGGGGTTTTCCCCAGCGCGCAACATTGTATCCACCGAGCATCTGCGTGCGGTAGAAACTGTTGGAAGCAAAACCACAGACCAGCTCATATGCCAACTCCACTCCATATCGCTTAGGACTGTGCTATTACCCAAGATGGAAACATTGGTCAGGCACAACGTGATCGTGCTCTTGAGTTAGAATGCATCCTGAGGACTGGCTTGTGTTCCAGGTATCGTTTATACTAGGGCATTGCAACCAACCTGCGTGACCCACAATCAAAGCCAGTTGATAAGTGTGAAGCCCCTGATTCATGCTTGAAAGCAGACAGCAGCTGACGGCAATAATCAGTGAATGCACAGGGCCGGGCCTCTCTGCCATTTCATGCGCCAGCGTTCAGACATAAGGCCTTGCCCATAAGCATTCCTCAACCTACAAAAACTGAACCTACCTGCCTGCCTATGTACCTACCTTATTCTTATCCATGGAAGAACTGAGCCGACCTTTTCATAAATGGTGGCAGCAGCGACCAATCAGATTTTGTAGGCCGCCGTTTCCCCCTTAGGATGACTACCCACTACAGTTTTTTTTCACTGCGAAATTCGCAGCGTTTTTTTTTCTGCAGGAGTCTATGGGACTTGTAATGTTAAAATCGCGATTTCGCGGTAAATTGCGAATTTGCGTGATTTCGATTTTAACATTACAATTCCCATAGACCCCTGCAGAAAAAAAACTGCTACGAATTTCGCAGTGAAAAAAAAAAACTGTAGTGGGTAGTCACCCTTATGGGCTGAATAAAACAGCCATTCTGTCGAACATACAATTTGTCCGGCTGCTGTGGCGTCTTGGGAAGATAGGCCAGTACATTCCTGCCCACTTCCATCTCCAATGGAGACTGGCTATAAATGGCTGCCGTGCTGTAGTATTTATGCTTCCAAGCTGTACGTGTCATAATAGAGCCTTAATGACATCACCAGTCTGCTTCAACTGTCAGACATCCAGGGTTATTGCATACAGTCTTTCTATCAATCTATCTATCTATCTGTTTCTGTGTATAGATAAATATCTATATAAATATATAGAAATGCATATATATCGATATATATTTTTATGGATTTCTACCCAAATATATGGATGTATACATATATAGATATATAGTCATGTAAGGCTGAAGAAAAGACGTGCCGAGCGTTTAATTTCTTCAGCCTATGATGCGTTTTATTTTCATTATTCTCAGTATTGCTATTGTTATCCCAGGAGACGGCTATTATAAGCCATAAGAGGTGTAAGCGAATCTTCCTGATTTTAGGGAAAGGGTCAAGCAACGGTTTCAAGAATGCAACGCTGCACTGTGGGTGCCCGCAGAAACCTGCCAGCACTTGTGCCTTGTGCATGAATGTCACGTCGCCTCAAGCAGTACAAGGCCGCGTTGCAGGCAAAACCTTATTCGGGTACAAGCAAGAGTTGCAGGCAGCTAACCAATCCCCCCCTTATTTATACTTTGCTTGCCTGCCTGCTGTGGATTATTCCTGGGGTTTTCCCCAGCGCGCAACATTGTATCCACCGAGCATCTGCGTGCGGTAGAAACTGTTGGAAGCAAAACCACAGACCAGCTCATATGCCAACTCCACTCCATATCGCTTAGGACTGTGCTATTACCCAAGATGGAAACATTGGTCAGGCACAACGTGATCGTGCTCTTGAGTTAGAATGCATCCTGAGGACTGGCTTGTGTTCCAGGTATCGTTTATACTAGGGCATTGCAACCAACCTGCGTGACCCACAATCAAAGCCAGTTGATAAGTGTGAAGCCCCTGATTCATGCTTGAAAGCAGACAGCAGCTGACGGCAATAATCAGTGAATGCACAGGGCCGGGCCTCTCTGCCATTTCATGCGCCAGCGTTCAGACATAAGGCCTTGCCCATAAGCATTCCTCAACCTACAAAAACTGAACCTACCTGCCTGCCTATGTACCTACCTTATTCTTATCCATGGAAGAACTGAGCCGACCTTTTCATAAATGGTGGCAGCAGCGACCAATCAGATTTTGTAGGCCGCCGTTTCCCCCTTAGGATGACTACCCACTACAGTTTTTTTTCACTGCGAAATTCGCAGCGTTTTTTTTTCTGCAGGAGTCTATGGGACTTGTAATGTTAAAATCGCGATTTCGCGGTAAATTGCGAATTTGCGTGATTTCGATTTTAACATTACAATTCCCATAGACCCCTGCAGAAAAAAAACTGCTACGAATTTCGCAGTGAAAAAAAAAAACTGTAGTGGGTAGTCACCCTTATGGGCTGAATAAAACAGCCATTCTGTCGAACATACAATTTGTCCGGCTGCTGTGGCGTCTTGGGAAGATAGGCCAGTACATTCCTGCCCACTTCCATCTCCAATGGAGACTGGCTATAAATGGCTGCCGTGCTGTAGTATTTATGCTTCCAAGCTGTACGTGTCATAATAGAGCCTTAATGACATCACCAGTCTGCTTCAACTGTCAGACATCCAGGGTTATTGCATACAGTCTTTCTATCAATCTATCTATCTATCTGTTTCTGTGTATAGATAAATATCTATATAAATATATAGAAATGCATATATATCGATATATATTTTTATGGATTTCTACCCAAATATATGGATGTATACATATATAGATATATAGTCATGTAAGGCTGAAGAAAAGACGTGCCGAGCGTTTAATTTCTTCAGCCTATGATGCGTTTTATTTTCATTATTCTCAGTATTGCTATTGTTATCCCAGGAGACGGCTATTATAAGCCATAAGAGGTGTAAGCGAATCTTCCTGATTTTAGGGAAAGGGTCAAGCAACGGTTTCAAGAATGCAACGCTGCACTGTGGGTGCCCGCAGAAACCTGCCAGCACTTGTGCCTTGTGCATGAATGTCACGTCGCCTCAAGCAGTACAAGGCCGCGTTGCAGGCAAAACCTTATTCGGGTACAAGCAAGAGTTGCAGGCAGCTAACCAATCCCCCCCTTATTTATACTTTGCTTGCCTGCCTGCTGTGGATTATTCCTGGGGTTTTCCCCAGCGCGCAACATTGTATCCACCGAGCATCTGCGTGCGGTAGAAACTGTTGGAAGCAAAACCACAGACCAGCTCATATGCCAACTCCACTCCATATCGCTTAGGACTGTGCTATTACCCAAGATGGAAACATTGGTCAGGCACAACGTGATCGTGCTCTTGAGTTAGAATGCATCCTGAGGACTGGCTTGTGTTCCAGGTATCGTTTATACTAGGGCATTGCAACCAACCTGCGTGACCCACAATCAAAGCCAGTTGATAAGTGTGAAGCCCCTGATTCATGCTTGAAAGCAGACAGCAGCTGACGGCAATAATCAGTGAATGCACAGGGCCGGGCCTCTCTGCCATTTCATGCGCCAGCGTTCAGACATAAGGCCTTGCCCATAAGCATTCCTCAACCTACAAAAACTGAACCTACCTGCCTGCCTATGTACCTACCTTATTCTTATCCATGGAAGAACTGAGCCGACCTTTTCATAAATGGTGGCAGCAGCGACCAATCAGATTTTGTAGGCCGCCGTTTCCCCCTTAGGATGACTACCCACTACAGTTTTTTTTCACTGCGAAATTCGCAGCGTTTTTTTTTCTGCAGGAGTCTATGGGACTTGTAATGTTAAAATCGCGATTTCGCGGTAAATTGCGAATTTGCGTGATTTCGATTTTAACATTACAATTCCCATAGACCCCTGCAGAAAAAAAACTGCTACGAATTTCGCAGTGAAAAAAAAAAACTGTAGTGGGTAGTCACCCTTATGGGCTGAATAAAACAGCCATTCTGTCGAACATACAATTTGTCCGGCTGCTGTGGCGTCTTGGGAAGATAGGCCAGTACATTCCTGCCCACTTCCATCTCCAATGGAGACTGGCTATAAATGGCTGCCGTGCTGTAGTATTTATGCTTCCAAGCTGTACGTGTCATAATAGAGCCTTAATGACATCACCAGTCTGCTTCAACTGTCAGACATCCAGGGTTATTGCATACAGTCTTTCTATCAATCTATCTATCTATCTGTTTCTGTGTATAGATAAATATCTATATAAATATATAGAAATGCATATATATCGATATATATTTTTATGGATTTCTACCCAAATATATGGATGTATACATATATAGATATATAGTCATGTAAGGCTGAAGAAAAGACGTGCCGAGCGTTTAATTTCTTCAGCCTATGATGCGTTTTATTTTCATTATTCTCAGTATTGCTATTGTTATCCCAGGAGACGGCTATTATAAGCCATAAGAGGTGTAAGCGAATCTTCCTGATTTTAGGGAAAGGGTCAAGCAACGGTTTCAAGAATGCAACGCTGCACTGTGGGTGCCCGCAGAAACCTGCCAGCACTTGTGCCTTGTGCATGAATGTCACGTCGCCTCAAGCAGTACAAGGCCGCGTTGCAGGCAAAACCTTATTCGGGTACAAGCAAGAGTTGCAGGCAGCTAACCAATCCCCCCCTTATTTATACTTTGCTTGCCTGCCTGCTGTGGATTATTCCTGGGGTTTTCCCCAGCGCGCAACATTGTATCCACCGAGCATCTGCGTGCGGTAGAAACTGTTGGAAGCAAAACCACAGACCAGCTCATATGCCAACTCCACTCCATATCGCTTAGGACTGTGCTATTACCCAAGATGGAAACATTGGTCAGGCACAACGTGATCGTGCTCTTGAGTTAGAATGCATCCTGAGGACTGGCTTGTGTTCCAGGTATCGTTTATACTAGGGCATTGCAACCAACCTGCGTGACCCACAATCAAAGCCAGTTGATAAGTGTGAAGCCCCTGATTCATGCTTGAAAGCAGACAGCAGCTGACGGCAATAATCAGTGAATGCACAGGGCCGGGCCTCTCTGCCATTTCATGCGCCAGCGTTCAGACATAAGGCCTTGCCCATAAGCATTCCTCAACCTACAAAAACTGAACCTACCTGCCTGCCTATGTACCTACCTTATTCTTATCCATGGAAGAACTGAGCCGACCTTTTCATAAATGGTGGCAGCAGCGACCAATCAGATTTTGTAGGCCGCCGTTTCCCCCTTAGGATGACTACCCACTACAGTTTTTTTTCACTGCGAAATTCGCAGCGTTTTTTTTTCTGCAGGAGTCTATGGGACTTGTAATGTTAAAATCGCGATTTCGCGGTAAATTGCGAATTTGCGTGATTTCGATTTTAACATTACAATTCCCATAGACCCCTGCAGAAAAAAAACTGCTACGAATTTCGCAGTGAAAAAAAAAAACTGTAGTGGGTAGTCACCCTTATGGGCTGAATAAAACAGCCATTCTGTCGAACATACAATTTGTCCGGCTGCTGTGGCGTCTTGGGAAGATAGGCCAGTACATTCCTGCCCACTTCCATCTCCAATGGAGACTGGCTATAAATGGCTGCCGTGCTGTAGTATTTATGCTTCCAAGCTGTACGTGTCATAATAGAGCCTTAATGACATCACCAGTCTGCTTCAACTGTCAGACATCCAGGGTTATTGCATACAGTCTTTCTATCAATCTATCTATCTATCTGTTTCTGTGTATAGATAAATATCTATATAAATATATAGAAATGCATATATATCGATATATATTTTTATGGATTTCTACCCAAATATATGGATGTATACATATATAGATATATAGTCATGTAAGGCTGAAGAAAAGACGTGCCGAGCGTTTAATTTCTTCAGCCTATGATGCGTTTTATTTTCATTATTCTCAGTATTGCTATTGTTATCCCAGGAGACGGCTATTATAAGCCATAAGAGGTGTAAGCGAATCTTCCTGATTTTAGGGAAAGGGTCAAGCAACGGTTTCAAGAATGCAACGCTGCACTGTGGGTGCCCGCAGAAACCTGCCAGCACTTGTGCCTTGTGCATGAATGTCACGTCGCCTCAAGCAGTACAAGGCCGCGTTGCAGGCAAAACCTTATTCGGGTACAAGCAAGAGTTGCAGGCAGCTAACCAATCCCCCCCTTATTTATACTTTGCTTGCCTGCCTGCTGTGGATTATTCCTGGGGTTTTCCCCAGCGCGCAACATTGTATCCACCGAGCATCTGCGTGCGGTAGAAACTGTTGGAAGCAAAACCACAGACCAGCTCATATGCCAACTCCACTCCATATCGCTTAGGACTGTGCTATTACCCAAGATGGAAACATTGGTCAGGCACAACGTGATCGTGCTCTTGAGTTAGAATGCATCCTGAGGACTGGCTTGTGTTCCAGGTATCGTTTATACTAGGGCATTGCAACCAACCTGCATGACCCACAATCAAAGCCAGTTGATAAGTGTGAAGCCCCTGATTCATGCTTGAAAGCAGACAGCAGCTGACGGCAATAATCAGTGAATGCACAGGGCCGGGCCTCTCTGCCATTTCATGCGCCAGCGTTCAGACATAAGGCCTTGCCCATAAGCATTCCTCAACCTACAAAAACTGAACCTACCTGCCTGCCTATGTACCTACCTTATTCTTATCCATGGAAGAACTGAGCCGACCTTTTCATAAATGGTGGCAGCAGCGACCAATCAGATTTTGTAGGCCGCCGTTTCCCCCTTAGGATGACTACCCACTACAGTTTTTTTTCACTGCGAAATTCGCAGCGTTTTTTTTTCTGCAGGAGTCTATGGGACTTGTAATGTTAAAATCGCGATTTCGCGGTAAATTGCGAATTTGCGTGATTTCGATTTTAACATTACAATTCCCATAGACCCCTGCAGAAAAAAAACTGCTACGAATTTCGCAGTGAAAAAAAAAAACTGTAGTGGGTAGTCACCCTTATGGGCTGAATAAAACAGCCATTCTGTCGAACATACAATTTGTCCGGCTGCTGTGGCGTCTTGGGAAGATAGGCCAGTACATTCCTGCCCACTTCCATCTCCAATGGAGACTGGCTATAAATGGCTGCCGTGCTGTAGTATTTATGCTTCCAAGCTGTACGTGTCATAATAGAGCCTTAATGACATCACCAGTCTGCTTCAACTGTCAGACATCCAGGGTTATTGCATACAGTCTTTCTATCAATCTATCTATCTATCTGTTTCTGTGTATAGATAAATATCTATATAAATATATAGAAATGCATATATATCGATATATATTTTTATGGATTTCTACCCAAATATATGGATGTATACATATATAGATATATAGTCATGTAAGGCTGAAGAAAAGACGTGCCGAGCGTTTAATTTCTTCAGCCTATGATGCGTTTTATTTTCATTATTCTCAGTATTGCTATTGTTATCCCAGGAGACGGCTATTATAAGCCATAAGAGGTGTAAGCGAATCTTCCTGATTTTAGGGAAAGGGTCAAGCAACGGTTTCAAGAATGCAACGCTGCACTGTGGGTGCCCGCAGAAACCTGCCAGCACTTGTGCCTTGTGCATGAATGTCACGTCGCCTCAAGCAGTACAAGGCCGCGTTGCAGGCAAAACCTTATTCGGGTACAAGCAAGAGTTGCAGGCAGCTAACCAATCCCCCCCTTATTTATACTTTGCTTGCCTGCCTGCTGTGGATTATTCCTGGGGTTTTCCCCAGCGCGCAACATTGTATCCACCGAGCATCTGCGTGCGGTAGAAACTGTTGGAAGCAAAACCACAGACCAGCTCATATGCCAACTCCACTCCATATCGCTTAGGACTGTGCTATTACCCAAGATGGAAACATTGGTCAGGCACAACGTGATCGTGCTCTTGAGTTAGAATGCATCCTGAGGACTGGCTTGTGTTCCAGGTATCGTTTATACTAGGGCATTGCAACCAACCTGCGTGACCCACAATCAAAGCCAGTTGATAAGTGTGAAGCCCCTGATTCATGCTTGAAAGCAGACAGCAGCTGACGGCAATAATCAGTGAATGCACAGGGCCGGGCCTCTCTGCCATTTCATGCGCCAGCGTTCAGACATAAGGCCTTGCCCATAAGCATTCCTCAACCTACAAAAACTGAACCTACCTGCCTGCCTATGTACCTACCTTATTCTTATCCATGGAAGAACTGAGCCGACCTTTTCATAAATGGTGGCAGCAGCGACCAATCAGATTTTGTAGGCCGCCGTTTCCCCCTTAGGATGACTACCCACTACAGTTTTTTTTCACTGCGAAATTCGCAGCGTTTTTTTTTCTGCAGGAGTCTATGGGACTTGTAATGTTAAAATCGCGATTTCGCGGTAAATTGCGAATTTGCGTGATTTCGATTTTAACATTACAATTCCCATAGACCCCTGCAGAAAAAAAACTGCTACGAATTTCGCAGTGAAAAAAAAAAACTGTAGTGGGTAGTCACCCTTATGGGCTGAATAAAACAGCCATTCTGTCGAACATACAATTTGTCCGGCTGCTGTGGCGTCTTGGGAAGATAGGCCAGTACATTCCTGCCCACTTCCATCTCCAATGGAGACTGGCTATAAATGGCTGCCGTGCTGTAGTATTTATGCTTCCAAGCTGTACGTGTCATAATAGAGCCTTAATGACATCACCAGTCTGCTTCAACTGTCAGACATCCAGGGTTATTGCATACAGTCTTTCTATCAATCTATCTATCTATCTGTTTCTGTGTATAGATAAATATCTATATAAATATATAGAAATGCATATATATCGATATATATTTTTATGGATTTCTACCCAAATATATGGATGTATACATCGCAGGCTGCGATTTTCTCTCTCAACATCACATCAGTGAAAACCTTGCTGAAGGGAAGGGAACCGTCGGGAATCATTGGCTGCGAAATCTATATAAGCAAAAGGACTCACTTAATGCGCTCCGTCCAACCGTATCAAAGTATTGAATTCTTACTTGAAGCGGGGTGCCTGGACTCCTGGCACCCCGATATCCAAAGGAAACAGGGAAATTCCAACGAGGCAGGAGTATTCTTCATAAAACAATTTATTGCATACAGAAACAGGTGGGTATCGCAACGCGTTTCGGCTTTTGACAAGCCTTTTTCAAGCATAGGGAGCAGTTATCAAGTGCTTCTTATTTATAGCAAACAAACACTAAAGGAAAAGGAAAGGGAGGAGCTTAGATGTGAACAATCACTATTTGCAATCTCTAAATAATTCTGTACATAGTGTCCTATCCTCATTTATACTATGTCCAGACCCGTGGTACAGCAATGGGCACGAAGTGTGCCCCCTGTTTTGCCAACCTTTACATGGGGGCATTTGAGGAGACTATTACAAACCCCTGCATACGTTTCTATAGACGCTTCATCGATGATATCATCATGATATGGGATGGGACAATCGATGAAGCAAACAATTTTGTTTCCAAATTAAATTCCAACAATTGGAACCTTAAATTCACAGGAACCCTTAGTCCTACTGAAGTCACATTCTTAGACTTAGATATCAGTATCAAGGGAGGTAAAATTGAGACCCAGACACACTTTAAAGAAGTAGATGCTAACAGCCTGTTGGATTTCCGGAGTAATCACCATAAAGCATGTAAAACTAACGCCCCCTATGGACAACTTAAGAGGATCAGAAGAAACTGTACCTCTAATGGAAACTTTGAAAAACAAGCCAAAATCTTGTGTGATAGGTTTCGAGAAAAGAAATACCCGATGACCCTTGTAAACGATTCCTATAGGAAGGCTAGAGACGAGGAAAGAATAGTGGGAAAACAAAACAAAACATCATTTCAATCAGCAGAAAAGGGAGTGCTACGCTTCATCACAAAATACAATAATAAACATAAAGAATTGAAACAAATCATAACAAAACACTGGAATATTCTTAAGGCAGATCCATATTTATCGTCAGAAATTCCGTTAAAACCGAACCTAACATACCGTAAAAATAAAACTTTTGGGAATATCCTGGCCCCATCTTGCCCTCAATTAATCGATTCAAAAATAAATCATAAGAAAAATAAAATATTTCAAACAATAGGATCCTATAAATGTGGAAAAACCAGTTGCAAATGTTGTGATAACATTTGTAACAAGAGAAAATCTGTTGATTTAGGTCCAACCATTCCATCCCACCAAATTAAACAGTTTCTAACATGTAACGCCAAGAATATAATTTATCTTATTGAATGTCCTTGCTCTTTACGTTATATAGGGCGAACATCAAATACATTACGGTGCAGACTTAATCAGCACCGTTATAATATTAAAAGACAATTTTTATCACATAGTGTATCTAAACACTTTTCGATCTATCACAATGCGGACCCCTCGGGATTATCCATCACCCCCTTGGAGCAAATTACATCAGGGAATCACTCTAGGTTAGTAAGGAAAGAAATGTTTTATATATTTAAATTTAATACATTACACCCTATAGGACTAAATGAAACACTGGAGAAATTTTATTAATAATTTTAGTAACGTTACATGAATAAGAGAAATTCATTTGATTTTAAGGTTAAATTTTATATATATATATATATTTTTTATCTTTTGATAAGCGGTTGAATATGATGCAGTGCATAGAATTGTGTGACCCCATTCCCTTCCCTTTCCCCTTTTTATTCTTCCTTTTTCTCTTCCTTTTTCTTTTTCTTCTTTTTCTTTATTTATCCCTCTATATTTTTTATCATCATTTATTTTTGTTTAAAATCCTGAGAAAGGAGTACACCAAACAACAATATTATTTTTATAGCCATTTGGCATGCTGCTGTCTTCTAGGATATGTTTCTCCTATCTAATTCTGGTCCCAAGGGGCCACCATAGCTAGTTACATAAGAATATACGAGTAATTCCTGTCCCCCATAGCACTTCTATAGTGCGATCATGTGACCCAACGTCTCTGAACGCTATACGTCACCACGCACATGCAATTCCATGTGACTGTGACATGGGACGATTAACATATTGAACGTCACCACGTCATCACGTCACTACGTCCAGCGTAATACCATGTGACCTCTCCGAAGATAAGGCAAAATATCCCGTCATCACGTCATTACGTCCAGCGTAATATCACGTGACCTCCCGGAAGACAAGGCAAAATATCCCCTGGATGAGACGTAATGGGAACCCGCCCTCTTCCTGTATCCAAGGATACCGGACGCTGGTCGTATCGGTCTAAAGGGATGTTCCACCTTACAGTGTAACATCTTATTACTTCCCCCTCTCCTTGTTGAGTTCCGATCACGTGTTTGACCAGCGGAATGTTTCCTATGGGGATCATTAGATATATGTAATTTTGCATGCATTGCATTAATAATTATAATAGTATGCCACTATAAATGAGGATAGGACACTATGTACAGAATTATTTAGAGATTGCAAATAGTGATTGTTCACATCTAAGCTCCTCCCTTTCCTTTTCCTTTAGTGTTTGTTTGCTATAAATAAGAAGCACTTGATAACTGCTCCCTATGCTTGAAAAAGGCTTGTCAAAAGCCGAAACGCGTTGCGATACCCACCTGTTTCTGTATGCAATAAATTGTTTTATGAAGAATACTCCTGCCTCGTTGGAATTTCCCTGTTTCCTTTGGATATCGGGGTGCCAGGAGTCCAGGCACCCCGCTTCAAGTAAGAATTCAATACTTTGATACGGTTGGACGGAGCGCATTAAGTGAGTCCTTTTGCTTATATTGAATATACATTTCTTTCCTCCTTGACACAATGGTTTCGGAGTTGCTCGCTGCTGCTCTCCCTCAGGGGATGTCTTAGGACCACCAACGTATTTTGCCTTAAATTGGTTCGAAAAGCCCCAGTGGACCCACGAACTGACCATAGGACCGGTTCAGTTGCGGTGAGTCTCCTTCCTATTTATTCTGTTTTAAATTTTCTTGCACACCATTGGAGCGCCGCTTCTGATTCTATTATTTACGTGGCTGCGAAATCTGCTTTTTTTTTTTTCAATAACCAACGCATCGGTTAAAAATGGCGCGATTTTACCCGCCGGTTTGAAACCACCCTAGAGAAAAATAGGGCAAAAAGATGGAGAACTGGGAGGTGACCCGCTAATCTCTATGTGCTGTAAGTTTGGGTAAATCCAATAGGTGGTGCAACACGTTTCTGTAAAACCAACAGAGGGCGCTGCAATGTTACTGTAGAAACCAATGGACAGCATGGCAGGTAGCTATACATAAACTATACAAAATCTGATTGGTTGCTGCTGCCGCCGCCATTTTTTTAAAAGGTACGCTCAGTTCTTTCATAGAGAACAAGAAGGTAGGTACTTACAATTCAGGTAGGTAGGTTCAGTTTGGGCCTGGGAGAGACTCCAGTGGAGACTGACGGAAAAATGGCTGCTTACAACCTGTGGTCCTTGTTTCGGGTGCGTGTGTCACCATCGATCTAATGTATCTTACTGCATAGATATATATCTAGCTATAAAAATAGATAGTTATATATCAATATAGATATTTCTAAAAATATCTAGCTTTACGTATAAATTTAAACTTCTATAGTTATAGTTTTGTAAGGCTGAAAACAGACATACAGAATTTGTATTATTATCAGCATTATTCTTATAATTGCCATTGATGTTATTCCAGGGTCAGGTAATACACTGCATGAGGCTTTGACCAATTTTTACTATTTTAGGTAAAAAGCTGCATTGACTGCACTTCTGCATTTAGTGCGATATGGTAGGACTGCAAGCAAAGCCTGAGACAAGATCTTGGTGCGCCCCATGACAATACATATCAGGTAGGTATCCTGCCCTAGAGGTATGAAGGCACCATACAGCAGCACTCATCTGTAATCCAACTTGCAGGGACATTGTGTGCTGCTGTAATGCCCCAAAGTTACTGTAAGATTCTATTGCTTTACTGGTTTTTGCTTTTTTTGGTGTTTTTTATCTTTCATCCCAGTGCTACAAAGACCGAGGACAGAAAGCTCTGGCACTGAAATACTGTGATGAGGCTTCAGCCATGCCACCGGTTACTAAAGAGGTGAGGACTGTCAGTAGTAACGTGGTAACACAATTCAACTGTTATTTCAGCCAAAGTGGATTTTTTTCCTGCACACGGGACCCGCGCCTGCAGGGATAAATGACATCCGCAGATATTTTACTACCTCCATGGCGAATCCGTAGCGGGCCTGATTTTCCCCGTGGACATGAGGCCTAATGAGTTCCAGGTGTGTTATTTTTCTCGTGGGATTGACTGTATTTGCGTTTTCTAACGCACCTCCCCACCCATCACAATTGTGGGGTGCATTAAAACCACTTTACCATGCGTTCAAAAGTGCTGCTCAAAATTGAGGTAAAAAAAAGTGGATTATACCCACCTGATAATCAGGTTTCCAGTAGTCTCCACGACAGCACCAATGAGATTGCCTCCTCCTGGTAGGACAGGAACATACTGAGAGGTTAAAAGCTCCCCCCCTTCCCCACTTTCCTCAGTGGATTCTAACGAATTGCCGGGGCAGGAGCTAAACTTAAATTTCTTCCCCTAACCGGGGTTTTTTTATTTTATTTTTAAATTTATTATTTTATTTTTATAGGGCGGGAAAGGTACGGGTGCTGTCGTGGAGACTACTGGAAACCTGATTATCAGGTGGGTGTAATCCACTTTTTCCCCCAGTCGTCTCCACGACAGCACCAATGAGACGTACCAACTAAAGTTTATTAGGGTGGGATCGCTGCCGAGAGGACTTTGCGGCCGAAGGCCATGTCCTCGTCCTGCTGCACTTTTACCCTATAGTGTTTAGTGAACGTGTGGGGTTTTTTCCAGACTGCGGCCTTGCAAATTTGCTCGACCGAGGCTGAACTGTGTTCGGCCCATGAGGACGCTACTGCCCTTGTGGAATGGGCTTTAAGAGCTAACGGGATCTCCTTCCCGAGGGCTTTATAGGATTCTATGATGGCCAGGCGGATCCACCTGGCTATGGACCTTTTCGCTGCTTTGCTACCCTTATTTGGGCCACTGAACTGGACGAACAGGTTGTCGTCCCGCCTCCAGTGGCTCGTTGTATCTATGTAGGTTAGGACTGCTCTCCTAACGTCCAGGCAGCTTAGGGTTCTTTCCTCCTCGTTTTTTGGGTTGCTGAAGAATGAGGGGATTATTATATCCTGGGACCTATGAAAATCTGACACTACTTTCGGCATAAAGGCCGGGTCTGTTTTAAATATTAGTTTGGTGTCTGCAATTTTCATAAACGGGTGGCGGATGGACAAGGCCTGTAGTTCGCTAACCCGTCTTGCGGATGTAATGGCTACTAGGAAGATGGTCTTGATTGTAAGCATTCTTATAGGTAGCGCCTCGATCGGTTCGAATGGTACCGCTGTCATGGCCCCTAGAATCCAATTAAGGTTCCAGTCTGGGAACAGGTTTATGGGCCTAGGGCGTAATCTAGCTGCTGCTGTTAGGAACCTGTGGACCCATCTATCGTCTGCGAATTTTGTGTCGCAGATAGCGCTAAGGGCTGAAACTTGGACTTTTAGGGTGCTCGGGGAGAGGCCCATCTCTAAGCCCTCCTGCAGGAATTCTAAGATTAGCGGAGTGTCGGGGATAGAATCCCCGCGATCCCTTCCCTGTCTCCATGAGGAAAACTTTCTCCAGACCTTCTGGTAGATCAGGTGGGTCGTCTTTTTCCTACTGGACATTAGGGTTTCTACTACTTTCTCTGAGAATCCTTTCTTTCTTAGCGAGGATTCCTCAAGAGCCATGCCGTTAAATGGAGTTTGTCTAGGCCGGGGTGGTTCAGTGGCCCCTGCGATAGAAGATCCGTCCAGGTAGGGAAGGTGACTGGGTCCTGGACGCTCAGTGTTGTCAGAAGACCGAACCAGCTTCTTTTCGGCCAGAAGGGGGTCACTAGGATTAGCGTGCATCCCTGGGTTCTGAAGTGCTGTAAAACCCTGGGGATTAGTGGTATGGGGGGAAAGGCGTAGGCCAGTCCTTGTCCCCAGTTCTGGCCTAGGGCGTCTACCGCTATCGGACGATCTCCTGGCCGGAGGGAGAAAAAGTTGCCTACTTTTGTGTTCTCCCTGGTTGCGAAGAGGTCCAGCTGTGGGGTCCCCCACCGCTTGGTTAAGATTCTGAATGCCTCTGGGCAGAGGGACCACTCTCCTGGGTCTAACTGCTTCCTGCTGAGGAAGTCTGCTTTTCCGTTTAGTGTCCCCTTTAAGTGGGTTGCCGTGATCGAGAGGATCCGGCCCTTCGCCCAGTGAAAGATTTTCTGTGCGATGCTTTGCAGTGGGGGAGATCTTGTGCCCCCTTGGTGTCGTATGTGAGCGACCGCGGTGACATTGTCTGACAGTATTTTTATGTGTTGGTTCTGTAGCGAGTTGCCCAACTGCTGTAGAACCTGCCAAACTGCCTGTAGTTCTCTGAAATTTGAGGACTGTTCTTTTATCCTCTGAGGCCAGGGACCCTGAAAGAATTGGTTCCCCACATGCGCTCCCCATCCACAGGCGCTTGCGTCTGTTGTGATGTGGATGGCTGGGTTTTGTAGCCAGTGAACCCCTCTCCGCAGGTTCTCTGGGGATATCCACCAACGCAGGGATGTTTTTGCCCTGTTTGGGATGTACATCCTTGCCCCTAACGAGGACTGCCTTTTGTCCCACGAGGATAGGACTACGGCCTGCAGGGCTCTGGTGTGGGCCTGGGCCCATGCTACTCCTGGGATGCATGATGTCAAGCTCCCCAGGAGAGACATTGCCTCCCGAATTGTGCAGAATCGTCTTCGTAGGAAGGTTTTGACTATTCTGCGGATTTTTTGTATTCTCTCCTCGGGTAGGTAGGAGCATTGCGATTCTGAGTCGAGAGTTATTCCCAGAAACGTCTTCTGCTTGCCGGGATCCAGGCTGGATTTTTCCCAGTTTATAATCCATCCCAATGATTGGAGAAGTTGTAGCACTGTCTCCAGGTGTTTGGTTAGGAGTTTTTTGGACTCTGCTATTAATAGAATATCGTCCAGGTACGGTACTACTAGGATCGATTTTTCTCTCAAGTGGGCGGCTACCTCTGCCATAATCTTGGTAAAGATTCTGGGAGCTGAGGATATCCCGAAGGGCAGGCATCTGAACTGGTGGTGCTCTATTCTTCCGCCCATGTCCAATGCGAACCGCAGGTATTTCTGTGAATCTTTGTGGATCGGGATGTGAAAATAAGCGTCCTTTAGATCGATGGACGCCATGTAGGCTCCTCTGGGGATCAACTTTATTGTCGAGGAGATGGTCTCCATTTTGAATCTCCTGTATCGGACGCAGGTGTTTAGGTCTTTCAGGTTTATTATCGTCCGGTGTTTCCCGCCGGGTTTTTTTACTAAAAAGAGCCTGGAGTAATAGCCCTGGGTTTCCTCGTTTCGCGGTACAGGAGATATTGCGCTTAACCGTTGCAAGTCGCGCACGCTTTGCCTTAGTAAATGTAGCTGTTTTTTTGGGGCTCGCGTGGTAATAAATTTCCTTCTGCGGATGGACACCAGCTCTATCTGGTATCCGTACTGTAGGATCTTTGGGATCCATGGGCCCCCGCAGATTGCGGCCCATTGATCCACAAAGCTCCCCAGCCTTGCCCCTACGGGGATGGCGTCAGGGTCTTTGCTTCGGCTCCCCCTGGTGGGGGTTGAAGAGGATATTCCTTCCTCTGCCCCCCTTGGGGTAACTCCAGCGGCCTGTCTTGCCCTTGCCTCGGTAGGCCTCGGGCTGCTGCATTGGGGCCCGGGGAAAGGTCTTCACTCTCTGTGGTTTTTCCTCAGGGAACCCTTTTTTCCTGTCGGCCGCCTTCTCTAGAATTTTATCTAGGTCCGGTCCGAATAGAAATTGGCCGTAGAATGGGAGGGCACACAATTTGTTTTTCGAGGCCAGGTCGCCTGACCATGATCTCAGCCATAACACCCTTCTGGCTGAGTTAGCGCGGGCTGTGGCTTTTGCTGAGAGTTTGACGGTCTCGGCCGCGGCGTCCGCTAGGAAGTTAGTGGCCATGCGCAAGATGGGAAGGGAGTTAAGGATCTGATCCCTCGGTGTTTTGTTGGTCAGATGTAGTTCCAGCTGCTCTAACCATACCCCCAGGGTCCGCGCCACGCAAGTGGCTGCGATCCCTGGCCTAAGGATGTTTGCCGCTGCCTCCCATGATTTCTTTAGGAGTCCCTCTGCCTTGCGATCCATGGGGTCTTTTAGCTGTGCAGCATCCTCAAAGGGAAGAGTCGTCCTCTTGGCTACCTTGGCCACCGGGACGTCTACCTTAGGTATTTCGTCCCAGCTTGCGCAAGCTTCCTCCTCCAGGGGGTATCTCCTTTTTACGCCTCGAGAGGAGTAGGAACCTGCGTCTGGTTTACTCCACTCTCTCTGAATTATTTTAGAGATGTTTTTGTGGACCGGGAAGGTATGTTTGCGCCTCTCCCCAAGTCCACTGAATATCTCATCCTGTCGGGTCCGCGGCTCTCTGGGCTGTTCTATTTTTAACGTAGCCCTGACTGATTTAATTAGTTCCGTCAACTCGTCTTGATGGAACAAATATTTCCTGTAGTCCTCCTCCTCTGAGGACTCTTCGGCCGCCTGTTCCTCTTGCTCTGATCCGAAGGAATTCTCGGAATCAGAAGGCTCCTCGGGAACATATGCCTTTCTTTGGCGTTTCGCTGGCGGTGCCGGCAGTGACGTTAGAGCTGATTGAACCTCCTCCTTCACCAGCTTCCTAACGTCATCCAGGAATCCCCCCGATTCCTCTCTGACTAGTCTAGCCACGCATGCCTTGCATAGAGGCCTCTGATACGTGGCTGGCAGTCTCGTCCCGCATTCCACGCACTTTCGCAGTTTTGTTCTGGGGGGGATGTCTTTTTTATCCCCCTGACAGACAAAGCATTTTTGCGGGTAAACATGCAATTTTTCCATATACAACATACTGGATATTTGCATTGTGTTTTTGCCGCACTGGCTACTTACGGCCGCTGAGGCTGAGGTTTCAGCTGTCTCTGGGGCTGGAGCACTCATCTTTATACCAGTGCTGCAGACACCTTGCGACCTGTAGTGCTGGTGTTCTGGCTTCTCTCAGGTTCCTATTTGAATTTTCGCGCTCCTGCGCTAAGCCCCGCCCCCTCCGCTCCTAATGCAGACGCGATGACGTCATCGCGCTGGACGTGAGATGCGGCGCCCCGCCCCCTGCCGTCAAAGGGCTTCCTGGAGCGCCGCGCTGTAATTTCTGCCGGAGGACGAGGGGGACTGAGGCTCCCGCTTTGAACCCCCCATGGGCCGCCGCGGGAGGAACCTGGCCCGGGGGTTACCACCCTGATGTGGCGTCCCGGGAGTCGTCTGGCTGCGAAGGGATGACAGGGTGAGCCACTGCCTTCCGATCCGCCTGTATACTTTCGCTGGCTTCTCCACCAGCTCCTCTCATAGATCCTGCCTCCTGGCAGGACAGGAAGACACTGAGGAAAGTGGGGAAGGGGGGGAGCTTTTAACCTCTCAGTATGTTCCTGTCCTACCAGGAGGAGGCAATCTCATTGGTGCTGTCGTGGAGACGACTGGGGGAAACCCACGATTTTAAGCTGTGTTTTCTGAATGCACGTCTTAGAGCAGCCTTAGGCCCCGTGCACACGGGCAGATATTCCGCTGCCGGATTTCCCGCAGAATTTCCACCCATGGAAGCTGCCATAGGATTGCGTTAGAAAACGCAATCCTAGGCAGACGGCCGCGGTTTGTCCGCACGAAATCACACGTGGAAAACAAACCGCGGCATGCTCTATTTCTGTGCGGGGATCGCAGAACCCGCACAGAAATGTCACTCGCCGGCCGCTGGTACCGGTCTGCGCATTTAGGACGGCAACTCCCACAGCCTAGAAGTTTGTATGATCTAGAGCACAGGTGTCAAACAATGCCCGCGGGCCGAATCCGGCCCGCCGCCTGTGCAGTAAGTTCCCTCACTCCTCCGTGCTGCTGTCAGTAGGCAGTCTGCTCTCGGCTTGTTCTGTCTAATGCAGACAGTAATAGAGGAGTGCCGATAGCAGACTGACGCATGTATTTTTCACATTGGGAGACATATGTCCATGTGAATTAGCCCTAAGGGTGTGTGTTCAGAGAAGAGTGCGCACAAGATGCAAGCAGACCATGAGCATCTAGAATAGGGTTTTCCAACATTCCTTGGCCAAGTATTCCCTTCTCAAATAAATTACTTAAAAATTCAGCAAAGGTTATCATCGCACTATGTGTTGTACCTACCTTCATCACAATACCAGGACAGACTAAGTACTCCCTAGAGGCAATGACTGTACTCCTTGATAGAGAAATAAGGTGTACAGAGGTGGCAGTCACTCTCCTGCCACACTAGTATTATAAATGGCACATGGTGGGGAAAGCCCTGTTAGGGCCCTAGAAGCTTCAAGGTACATCTCTAGCCCATGAGATACATATATGACTGGCTCAGAGCCAACCATCCGATGGTTTAACCCCTTAACGACCAGTCCATAGTGTTTTTACGTCCGATTAAATTGATACAACTGCCAAAATAATGAAAATTGAAATTTTTCCTACTGCTTAGATTTATTAAAAAATTGTAGGGTAAAAATACGCAGTACACCACTAGATGAATTCGTTAAGGGGTCTAGTTTTCAAAATGGGGTCATTTATAGGGGTTCTCTGTCGTTTTGGCCGCTCAAGGGCTCTACAAGCGTGCTATGGGGCCGAAATCCCCTTCATGCTAAATTTCAGTTCTGAAAGCCACCGACTACTCATCAAAGGGATGACAACCAGCTAGAACTAGGAGTAATAGATGCAATATAGACCATCCACCATAACACTGATACATATGGTTGGTGAGGAGACAAACTGCTATAGGCGTGCCGCGCGCGTGCGCCGGGCACATCCGCCGGGCCGAAGAAAGAAGATCTGGCCGCAAAGAAGAGAAGATCTGCCCGGTCCGCTACGGGTAAGTTATTCTTATTTTAGGTCTCCCGCGGATCCGGACGGCTTCTATAGGCTTCAATAGAAGCCTGCGGGAGCCGTCCCCGCGGGAGACCCGCACCTAAATGGAGCATGTCCACATTTTTCTTAATTCACTTTTATTGACCATCCGCAGATATTTATCTATCCGCGGGTGGTCAATGCATCCCTATGGGGTGCGGATCCGCGTGCGGGTGATCCGCTGCGGATTTTAATTCTTCTTTTACCCATTGTGGCCCTAATATTATGACCGTATGCACAACAGGGCCCAAACCGAAAGGCGCATCAAACGTCAACTGTGTCTTAACTTTTACGTAATCGCCATTATCCATCGGATAACGGCGATCACATGACCGGGGACCACTCACTGCGGCCCTCAGTCACTGCTCCAGGCTCTCGGCTACCTTTAGTAGCCAGGAGCATGGAGACTTTAAATTTACCAGGCCCTCTGCAGCTTCTGCGCTTGCGTCCACCATCTTGCTGATGGGCACATGCGCTCACATGGACCATGCTCCATTTTCGTGCGGGAGACCAAAATCGGAATTTACTCACCTGCTCCGGATCTTCCCTTCGCCGCGGCTGGCTGTATAACATATCCAGTCGTGTAACGATCACAATAAAGCTGCGCTGCGAACACACAGGATAGATGATGTATACTCACTTAGGAGAGGGGAGTGTCAGCCTCCCCCCTCAGGAGTCCGAGATGGCTCTAAACAATTGTTAACTCCGAAGACTACCTCCACCAGAATCGAAAGTTGCTTCCTCACGATCCAATATCAGGAAATAGTTTTTATTATTAAACAAACACAAATAGGTCCCTTTTTGAGGGGACCCGGCATATACATACAACGCGTTTCGGCTGTTGGAAGCCTTTTTCAAGTATATCCTGCCACTCATAGATAGCTAACTTAAATATAAAACTACTAGACCTAGACATACAATTCAATAACCTGGAAGAGCCACGTTGTATCGGGCGAAGTATACATCCTGGCGTGCGTCCCTGCATTGCCACCGGCTCACGCGTCATAATAACGCTGCTGAAGGACCTGTGATGATGCCGAAAAGTGGGCGGAGCAAGCGGTCACATGACTGGCAATGTCATGTGACACCGCAGATGGAATTGACAGTCAGGAGGTCACGTGACCGGCACTGTCATGTGACCGGCACAGACACGTCACATTACGTATGGGGTTCACAGCGGGAGGGGTGGGCTAACCGTCACCTATTATCCCGGCTGACATGTAAAGCTCCTTCCCATGTAATCACATGATGGGCATCCTATAATGTGATACACCATGACATATCAAAAAAGGCCCATTATATAAATATATAATATAAATATATAAATTATATAATTATACAAGTGATTTTTTTAAAAATGGAGCATGAAAAAATCTGGACCATGCTCCATTTTCGTGCGGGAGACCAAAATCGGAATTTACTCACCTGCTCCGGATCTTCCCTTCGCCGCGGCTGGCTGTATAACATATCCAGTCGTGTGAGACCGGCCTTTGGTAGATCACTACCTTTTTATCACGTGACCAGGGACAGCTCAACGAGACCACCGATCACTGCTCCAGGCTCTCGGTGACCTTTGGTAGCCGGGAGCACAGAGATTTAAAATTTACCGGGCTCCCCAGCTGCTGCGCATGTGTCTGGCATTTTAAGGCAGGTTCATGCGCAGAAGCCGGAGAAGGTCCACGGAGGAGGATCACATTGAGGTTCAAATAC
Organism: Eleutherodactylus coqui; assembly: GCF_035609145.1. Taxonomy (NCBI): domain Eukaryota; kingdom Metazoa; phylum Chordata; class Amphibia; order Anura; family Eleutherodactylidae; genus Eleutherodactylus; species Eleutherodactylus coqui. Next base: position 752,036 of record NW_027102392.1, read on the forward strand.
GGAGGCCTCCGGTAAGAAGTTTCATCTCCTCTCACCGATCGAAGAGGGGAGATTAAACTTCAACTTTTTCTTAACTTTTACATGATCGCCGTTATCCAACCGAGGATAAGGATCCCGGGGGACATCGCCGGAGGCCTATAGAAATATTTTCACCTTCCTTTACGGATTGGATTCGTTACGAAATGGATATCCATTGGCTAACGGCAATCACGTGACTGGGGACCATGTACTGCGGCCCACCATGAAATCTCCAGGCTCTCGGCTATGTTTGGTAGCCAGGAGCAGGGATATCTTAAATTACTCAGGAAACTGCGGCTCTTGCATCGGCCAACGTTGACGACGGGCGCGTGCGCAGAAGCCGAGGTGAGGTCCAAGGGTAAATCCGGGGGCCTTAGGTAGAATATGAGCGAAGATTACATTTTACCATTTTTTTACTTTCTGTTTACTTTTAAGGGTGACTGGTGGTCGCGCCAACAGCAGGGAGCTGTCATGTCCACAGCCCCCAGGGCTTTAATCCCCAGAGCAAGTGTCTTTTTACGGCCCTGGAGATTAAAGCCCACTTAGGCAGGAAGTCACTAAGGGGTTAAGGAGCAAACAGACTTCGTCACTAGGGCCGCTCTCACACAGACAGTTTTTACAGCATTTAGCTCGGCGTTTAAAAAGCCACGGTAAACACTGTAAAACACCTCCATTGATTTCAGTGGAGCTTCTCAGTGATGTGGATTTATTTTGGGGTCTACGGCGTAATCAATAGGAATGTTTGTACCCTTCCAGATTTATGTTCAGAGATTGTGCGCACAATGTAAGAAATCACACGGAGACAAGACTGTCAGTGTAGAAAGTCTTCCTGACTGTTTATTAGTAGGCGTATAGCATCTTATATAGCATGATGAGTTAATTGCTCTTTATGGGCAGCAGGAAGCAATACGTGGTTGGGAATCAAAGCATGGGATTGGGTGGTCCAAATATGGTATTTTTCCATCCGGTCCTGCGTGAGTTGCTGTAGTCATGGACGTCCGATATCACGTGGTTTCAGGTACAAAATCAGCGCCATCTCTCCGAGTTTGATGGAGAGGGCAGGGGCGAGAATGAGCAATGTGTCGTCAAATGACGCCTGAGGGTTATGTGCAGGTAAAATGTGTCCTGAGGTTATGAGCGTGTGTTTCTATCATGCTGCATATTCTGATGACGGTTAGCAGTAATGAAACTGTCTGTTTTACTAACTGTCCCTACACTACCCCGCAGCCCTCAACGGTTGACCCTCCTCGACCTCCCAGATCGAGGCAGGCCCATCGAGCAAGCTAAGGCAAGCTCTCCGGGTCTACCACAGGGTTTTTCACAGCCCTTGCGACTGGACCACAGCTAGCCTGAGTCCCCTGTATTAGTTTAGTCGCTCTTCTTTGAACCCCCTCCAATACTGTAACATCTTTCCTGAGCACCGGTGATGAAATAAGAACATCTAAAATCTATTTGGTATCTTCGTGTCCATAACAATTTGAACTCTCAAAAAATCAGCATCATTTATATTGTCAGAAAAAAAGCCAAAATGTCAGAATTGTACTTTTTGGGTCATTCAATTCCCCCTCCCCCCCCCAAAATATCATAAAAAACGATGAAAAAGTGGCATGTAGTCCAAAATGATACCAAGAGAAACCATAGGTTGTCCTGCAAAGTTTTGAGATGGCAGCAAGTAAAGGATTCCCCGAGGGAGCGTGCTCCCTATGTTATGTCGTCTGGCCCTTGTAATCATGGCGGGCCGATGGGTTGCCATGACAACAGGTGTCCCTGCTTGCCATTACCTATGATCACTACTGTAACTGATGAGGCATTGCCGTACGTGTACGTATGTATATATATTTATTATATATGATTGTTCTGACCAGGTTGGGGGAGTAGTGGTCAATGTAAGTGGGTGGCGCGGATCTAGGGATCAGTAATACTGGTGTGATGTGACTGTTAACCTGCTGATTTTTCATAATTTCCTGCAGATCTGACGTCCTTCAGAATGGGAAGGCTGTCCGACAGTGAAGAGACCCTCGACGTTCAGCAATCTTGAAACCCTTCGTTTTATGGACTGCTTTTTGCCTGTGACTCACCTTTTTTTTTTTTTTTATAAGCTTTTTCTTTCAAAGAATTATGACGGAGGATCCTGAAAAACTGCGCAATATTTTACACCGATTGAGTAAACAGAAAAGATACCCAAACACAGCGGCCTTTGGTTTATCAGGGAATGACACTTGGTGTAAAATCCACATTTTTAATAAATAATAAAACGTGATTTGAATTTGTTTTTTTGTTTTACCTTATTTATGTTTTAACTCCTGATTACCCACGCTGTAAAGCCGGCTGCACATGGCTGTGACGGGCTCCGCCATGGAATTCCGGGGCGGAGCCCGTCACGGCGGCCCCAAGAGACCCCAATACTTACCTCCAGTTTCGGAGTCCCGCATGACGCCTCAGCGCGCATGGGCAATCGAGCGCGTGACGCACCGCAGCGGCATGTGACGCAGTAGGCGTAGAGGCGGTTTCACGCTATCTTCCGCTGTGCTACAGCGGAAGATAGCGTGAATGGACGGCTTCCACAGACTGCAATGGAAGCCGTCCGCGCGTACACCCGCGGCAAATAGAGCATGCCGTGGGGGAGGACGGGTGATTTTACGGTGCGGAATTCCGCTGTGAAATTCCGCACCGTAAGCATTGAGCTATTAGGTTGAATAGATCCGTCTGTGGGAAGGAGCCTTAAGGCCTCATGTCCACTAGCAAGATGGAATTGCGGTTTCCGCAGCGGATTTGCCCCTAGGGAATCATTGGCCATCCGTGGTCCATTAAACTGATTTTTGCACCCGCGGATGGAATTTTAATAGAATTGCGTTTTTCACGCGTGGGAGAAAAAAACCCGGCATGCTCCATTTTACCGCGGATCGGCCACATTGCTATCACATTGATAGCAATGTGTGCAGATATCTGCATGAAAAAATTATACAATAGAAAGCTGATTCTACGCGGATTGTATTTTTCCAGTGGACATGAGGCCTAAGGCCGCCTGCAGACGGCCGTGTCGCATCCAGCTGCTCGCAACGGGACCCGACCTGAGCACCTGCAGAGAGCAGTGCGGAACTCGCCCGCTCCCGCAGCTCTGACTCATGTGCCAGCAGACGGCACATGCGCAGAGCCGGCAGCCAGCGAGTAACGTTTATGTCCGGGGCTCTGCGAACCCCGCATAGAATTAGAGCATGGCGCGGTTTGTTTTCTGCGCGTGATTTCGCATAGACAAACCACGGCCTTCTGCATAGGATTGCGTATTGAAATCCAATCCTATGCAGGCGTGTACAGCCGGAAATGTACGGTGCTGCGTCTGGCATAGACTGAAGTGGCAGCGGTGCGCACTCGTCATCAGCTGATTGGCAGGATTCTGAGATTGAGATCAACACTTCACTGCGCATAGATCATCAGTACTGGAGTCCCAGGGAACCCTTTTAACCCCTTGCCTTTGTGCATACTAACATAACATTAGGGCCACAATGGGTACATTTCTGAAAACAATACAAACAGGGGTATCCATTTTGGGGTGTCAGTGCACATGAAAATGATTTTGGGGGAAAAAAATTTAGAATAGCACATTACCCGAACGCTTTTTTTTTTTTTTAAATCTAAATTGCATTAATTCCTGAAAATGTGGGATCTAAATACTCCTGACACCCCTCAGTGAACACATTAAGGGGTGTACTTTGTAAAATAGGGTCATTTTAGGGGGTATGTATTCTGACACCCACGAGCCTTTGCAATCTTGGCTCGGTGGAGAAAAAAGGGTTTATCAAAATGAGGAAAAGTAAGATTCAACTTGAATGTCTCCTAAATGGTTCCAAACAAAGGATGTTTTTGCAAATGTGCGTCTAGAATAAAGTGAACAGATGGAAATATATGTTGGCAAAGATTTGTAGAGTATGCTTGCACATATGAGATATAACATTTGCAAATGTTAAAAAATTACAAGTTATTCAAAATGTTGTCAATATTCTTAATTTTAATTAATATACACAACTTCTAACTGCCCATTTTTACCACTTAAACGAAGTACAACAAGGCACAGAAAAAACAATGTAAGAATCACTTCGATTTGCAAACATGCCCATCTTGAAAGCGTCCTACTGAGCCAACATCTAGGACCGTCAGTCTCTCTGCTGCTTCAACAATGATTGTGAGCAAACGCAGTGTGGTAATCTTGAAATAACTTATCAGCTCACCTGTAAAGAAGAAGGAAAAAAGTTTGCTTTATTCTGGTGGTTTGCGTACTTTGTGGCTAATAAATCTCTAAACCGCTATAAGCTACATACTGTCCCTGCTTTTCTTCACCACAACTTTAATAGATCCAGACATCTCATTTGGACAATTGGTATGTTTTTCCGAAGCTTTGTTAGCTGTGTGCTAATTTGGTACAGTATTGTGATGGCACCTGTACGTTTGCTAGAAAATAAATAAAAGCTATTAGTGTATCCAAAAATGCCAAATAAAAAATAAAAATTCAAAAATTTTATGTAATCTGTTATCCGGCCTATAAGATGAAGTTTTAACACAGCAAATTATTGTCCAAATTCGACGTACGTGTACACACGCGTACGTACGTACACACATACGTACATACACACACGTACGTACACGCACGTACGTACACACACGCACGTACGTACACGCACGTACGTACATACATACACGTATATACGTACATACACGTACGTGTACGTACATACACACACAGTAATATATATACATATATGAACATATGAGCAGATGCAAGTGAAAACCTGCAAATATGCGCCAAATATGCACATATGAGCAGATGCTAGTGAAAACATGTAAACATGCACATATGAGCAGATGCAAGCGAAAACCTGCAAATATGCACATATGAGCAGATGCAAGCAAAAACCTGCAACTAGGCACAAAATGTGCACATATGAGCAGATGCACGCAATGAAAATTTTGGCAGATGCAGCAGCTTACCTCAACGAGTTATGTCAGCTGGTGTCTGAGCGAAGCGAAATTCTTCTCAAAACGCGTCCAAACGTCAGGATCCTCTCCACACGCAAGTTTGCAAAAAGGCGCACAAATCTCGGGTGGCCGCGTCTCCACACGTAGCGCACAATTCTGCAAACAAAAGTCAGGTGGCGTCGCGCAAATCTCAGGTGACGTACTCACCACACGTAGCGCACGAATCTCGGGTGGCCGCGTCTCCACACGTAGCGCACGAATCTGCAAAAATAAATCAGGTGGCGTGGTGCAAATCTCAGGTGACATACTCACCACACGTAGCGCACGAATCTCGGGTGGCCGCGTCTCCACACGTAGCGCACGAATCTCAGGTGGCCGCGTCTCCACACGTAGCGCACGAATCTCGGGTGGCCGCGTCTCCACACGTAGCGCACGAATCTGCAAAAAAAAGTCAGGTGGCGTGGCGCAAATTTCAGGTGACATACTCACCACACATAGCGCACGAATCTCGGGTGGCCGCGTCTCCACACGTAGCGCACGAATCTGCAAAAAAAAGTCAGGTGGCGTGGCGCAAATTTCAGGTGACATACTCACCACACATAGCGCACAAATCTCGGGTGGCCGCGTCTCCACACGTAGCACACGAATCTCAGGTGGCCGCGTCTCCACACGTAGTGCACGAATCTCAGGTGGCCGCGTCTCCACACGTAGCGCACGAATCTCAGGTGGCTGCGTCTCCACACGTAGCGCACGAATCTCAGGTGGCCGCGTCTCCACACGTAGCGCACGAATCTCAGGTGGTTGCGTCTCCACACGCAGCGCACAAATCTCAGGTGGGTACTCACCACACGTAGCGCACAGCGCACTAATTTCAAGTGGCGTCTCCACACGTAGCGCACAGCGCACAAATCTCAGGTGGCCGCGTCTCCACAATTAGCGCACAGCCAATACATTCTAGCCAGCAGATCAGTGAAGTGGCTAGAGTGGAGCTACTGAAGAGAGGAGCCGCTCCAATCTAGTCTTGTGGAGCTAGTGAGCTCCATATTACCTTCAGAGGGGAAGGATGGGTGGGGGGCTCATTTGTTGGCTGATGGCGTCCTTTACACGGGCTAAACACGAACGGCTCCTTGTCGTCTCTCTGTGTAAACCACAACCATAGCTGCGGATTTGGACAGCAGATCACTGCAGCCGATCCACAACCATAGCTGCGGATTTGGACAGCAGATCACTGCAGCCGATCCACAACCGTAGCTGCGGATTTGGACAGCAGCTCACCGCAGCCGATCCACAACCGTAGCTGCGGATTTGGCAAACAAAAAACTGTGTACTGCGCATGACCGCCTGTTTATGCGCAGTACCGGTTTTTGTTTGTATTTCCCGTACCATCACTTAGATATGACTCGGGTACCCGCAGCCCATGCACAATATAGTTGCGTATGGGCTGCGGGTATATCCGCGACTATAGAGCACAATGGGCTCGAGGTCGTGGATATCCACGGTAAAATATAACATGCTGTGTTCTGTTTTCTGCGAGTGGATTAGGTAATTCCGACTCGCTAATTGGGGGGAATTGTGATTGATCCATGGATTACCGCTGATCAAGCGCATGCAGAACCTGTAATTCCTATCCGGCCGTGTGAGACCGGCCCAATGTTAGATCCCTACTTTTTTATCACGTGACTAGGGACCGCTCATCAAGGCCACCAATCACTGCTCCAAGCACTCCGCGACCGTTGGTCGCCGACAGCAGGGAGGTTTAAAATTTCCTGGGCTCCTGCAAATGTGTCCAGCATTTTGCCGGCGGGCACATGCGCAGAGGCCGGAAAGGTCCATGGAGGATAACCGCATCTGGATTCTAATGCGGAAGCCTCCGAGAAGATGTTTTATCTCCTCTCGCTGATCGCCGGGGTAAGGTCCGCGGATCAAATGCAAATCACAATAATAAAGTATATAATAAAACAAAAGAACTGTTGTGATGAGTCTATGGATGAACCTCGCCTTGTTTCTCAGTGGTAACGGGTCTAAATCATATTCCACATTATTTGAAAGATGCAAAATTGGCCAATCGTTACATTTCGTATTATTCAGTTTGCATAATTTAATTCTTAACCCCTTAATGACCAGCACATAGTGTTTTTACATCCTGCCCAAGTGGGCCTTAATCCCTGAGGACGTAAAAACTTGTGTCTGGACGTGACAGCTTCATGCTGTCGGTGCCCGCAGGTAGCTCCTCTGGGTAATATGTAAATGAGGGAGCTGGCATGAATCCTACTTAGGGAGAGCAACTACAAACTGAGTAAGGAGACACACCTGGCCATGCACGCTCCTCTGGGTAATATGCAAATAAGGGAGCTGGCATGAATCCTCCTTAGGGAGAGCAAATACAAACTGAGTAAGTAGATGCACCTGGCCATGCACGCTCCTCTGGGTAATATGCAAATGAGGGAGCTGGCATGAATCCTCCTTAGGGAGAGCAACTACAAACTGAGTAAGGAAACGCACCTGGCCATGCACGCTCCTCTGGGTAATATGCAAATGAGAAAGCTGGCATGAATCCTCCTTAGGGAGCGCAACTACAAACTGAGTAAGTAGCCGCACCTGGCCATGCACGCTCCTCTGGGTAATATGCAAATGAGGGAGCTGGCATGAATCCTCCTCAGGAAGAGCAACTACAAACTGAATAAGGAGACGCACCTGGCCATGCACGCTCCTCTGGGTAATATGCAAATGAGGGAGCTGGCATGAATCCTCCCTAGGGAGAGCAACTACAAACTGAGTAAGGAGACGCACCTGGCCATGCATGCTCCTCTGGGTAATATGCAAATAAGGGAGCTGGCATGAATCCTCCTTAGGGAGAGCAACTACAAACTGAGTAAGTAGACGCACCTGGCCATGCATACTCCTCTGGGTAATATGCAAATAAGGGAGCTGGCATAAATCCTCCTTAGGGAGAGCAAGTACAAATTGAGTAAGTAGACGCACCTGGCTGTGCACGCTCCTCTGGGTAATATGCAAATGAGGGAGCTGGCATGAATCCTCCTTAGGGAGAGCACCTACAAACTGAGTAAGGAGACGAACCTGGCGATGCACGCTCCTCTGGGTAATATGCAAATAAGGGAGCTGGCATGAATCCTCCTTAGGGAGAGCAATTACAAATTGAGTAAGTAGAAGCACCTGGCCGTGCACGCTCCTCTGGGTAATATGCAAATAAGGGAGCTGGCATAAATCCTCCTTAGGGAGAGCACCTACAAACTGGGTAAGTAGACGCACCTGGCCATGCACGCTCCTCTGGGTAATATGCAAATAAGGGAGCTGGCATGAATCCTCCTTAGGGAGAGCAACTACAATCTGAGTAAGGAGACGCACCTGGCCATGCACGCTCCTCTGGGTAATATGCAAATAAGAGCTGACATGAATCCTTCTTAGGGAGCGCAACTATAAACTGAGTAAGTAGACGCACCTGGCCATGCACGCTCCTGTGGGTAATATGCAAATGAGGGAGCTGGCATGAATCCTCCTTAGGGAGAGCAACGAGAGAACTCGGCACCTGAGAGGTGTAGACCGTGTTTGAAAAAGCAATAAGCTTGCGCTCCCAGCCTAGAGCATGAATCAGAGCACGATTCGCGTCTAACACACACTCACTGTTTTCACCGTCCTGTAACTCGGCACCTGAGAGGTGTAGACCGTGTTTGAAAAAGCATTAAGCTTGCGCTCCCCGCCTAGAGCATGAATCAGAGCACGATTCGCGTCTAACACAAACTCACTGTTTTCACCGTCCTGTACCTCGGCACCTGAGAGGTGTAGACCGTGTTTGAAAAAGCAATAAGCTTTCGCTCCCAGCCTAGAGCATGAATCAGAGCACGATTCGCGTCTAACACACACTCACTGTTTTCACCGTCCTGTAACTCGGCACCTGAGAGGTGTAGACCGTGTTTGAAAAAGCATTAAGCTTGCGCTCCCCGCCTAGAGCATGAATCAGAGCACGATTCGCGTCTAACACAAACTCACTGTTTTCACCGTCCTGTACCTCGGCACCTGAGAGGTGTAGACCGTGTTTGAAAAAGCAATAAGCTTTCGCTCCCAGCCTAGAGCATGAATCAGAGCACGATTCGCGTCTAACACAAACTCACTGTTTTCACCGTCCTGTAACTCGGCACCTGAGAGGTGTAGACCGTGTTTGAAAAAGCAATAAGCTTGCGCTCCCCGCCTAGAGCATGAATCAGAGCACGATTCGCGTCTAACACAAACTCACTGTTTTCACCGTCCTGTACCTCGGCACCTGAGAGGTGTAGACCGTGTTTGAAAAAGCAATAAGCTTTCGCTCCCAGCCTAGAGCATGAATCAGAGCACGATTCGCGTCTAACACAAACTCACTGTTTTCACCGTCCTGTAACTCGGCACCTGAGAGGTGTAGACCGTGTTTGAAAAAGCAATAAGCTTGCGCTCCCCGCCTAGAGCATGAATCAGAGCACGATTCGCGTCTAACACAAACTCACTGTTTTCAGGGTCCTGTACATCGGCACCCGAGAGGTGTAGACCGTGTTTGAAAAAGCAATAAGCTTGAGCTACCCGCCTAGAGCATGAATCAGAGCACGATTCGCGTCTAACACAAACTCACTGTTTTCACCGTCCTGTAACTCGGCACCTGAGAGGTGTAGACCGTGTTTGAAAAAGCAATAAGCTTGAGCTCCCCGCCTAGAGCATGAATCAGAGCACGATTCGCGTCTAACACAAACTCACTGTTTTCACCGTCCTGTAACTCGGCACCTGAGAGGTGTAGACCGTGTTTGAAAAAGCAATAAGCTTGAGCTCCCTGCCTAGAGCATGAATCAGAGCACGATTCGCGTCTAACACAAACTCACTGTTTTCACCGTCCTGTAACTCGGCACCTGAGAGGTGTAGACCGTGTTTGAAAAAGCAATAAGCTTGAGCTCCCAGCCTAGAGCATGAATCAGAGCACGATTCGCGTCTAACACAAACTCACTGTTTTCACCGTCCTGTAACTCGGCACCTGAGAGGTGTAGACCGTGTTTGAAAAAGCAATAAGCTTGAGCTCCCAGCCTAGAGCATGAATCAGAGCACGATTCGCGTCTAACACAAACTCACTGTTTTCACCGTCCTGTAACTCGGCACCTGAGAGGTGTAGACCGTGTTTGAAAAAGCAATAAGCTTGAGCTCCCAGCCTAGAGCATGAATCAGAGCACGATTCGCGTCTAACACAAACTCACTGTTTTCACCGTCCTGTAACTCGGCACCTGAGAGGTGTAGACCGTGTTTGAAAAAGCAATAAGCTTGCGCTCCCCGCCTAGAGCATGAATCAGAGCACGATTCGCGTCTAACACAAACTCACTGTTTTCACCGTCCTGTAACTCGGCACCTGAGAGGTGTAGACCGTGTTTGAAAAAGCAATAAGCTTGCGCTCCCAGCCTAGAGCATGAATCAGAGCACGATTCGCGTCTAACACAAACTCGCTGTTTTCACCGTCCTGTAACTCGGCACCTGAGAGGTGTAGACCGTGTTTGAAAAAGCAATAAGCTTGCGCTCCCAGCCTAGAGCATGAATCAGAGCACGATTCGCGTCTAACACAAACTCACTGTTTTCACCGTCCTGTAACTCGGCACCTGAGAGGTGTAGACCGTGTTTGAAAAAGCAATAAGCTTTAGCTCCCAGCCTAGAGCATGAATCAGAGCACGATTCGCGTCTAACACAAACTCACTGTTTTCACCGTCCTGTAACTCGGCACCTGAGAGGAGTAGACCGTGTTTGAAAAAGCAATAAGCTTTAGCTCCCAGCCTAGAGCATGAATCAGAGCACGATTCGCGTCTAACACAAACTCACTGTTTTCACCGTCCTGTACCTCGGCACCTGAGAGGTGTAGACCGTGTTTGAAAAAGCATTACGCTTGCGCTCCCAGCGTAGAGCATGAATCCCAGCACGATTCGCGTCTAACACAAACTCACTGTTTTCACCGTCCTGTAACTCGGCACCTGAGAGATGTAGACCGTGTTTGAAAAAGCAATAAGCTTGCGCTCCCAGCCTAGAGCATGAATCAGAGCACGATTCGCGTCTAACACAAACTCACTGTTTTCACCGTCCTGTAACTCGGCACCTGAGAGGTGTAGACCGTGTTTGAAAAAGCAATAAGCTTTAGCTCCCAGCCTAGAGCATGAATCAGAGCACGATTCGCGTCTAACACAAACTCACTGTTTTCACCGTCCTGTAACTCGGCACCTGAGAGGAGTAGACCGTGTTTGAAAAAGCAATAAGCTTTAGCTCCCAGCCTAGAGCATGAATCAGAGCACGATTCGCGTCTAACACAAACTCACTGTTTTCACCGTCCTGTAACTCGGAACCTGAGAGGTGTAGACCGTGTTTGAAAAAGCAATAAGCTTTAGCTCCCAGCCTAGAGCATGAATCAGAGCACGATTCGCTTCTAACACAAACTCACTGTTTTCACCGTCCTGTACCTCGGCACCTGAGAGGTGTAGACCGTGTTTGAAAAAGCATTACGCTTGCGCTCCCAGCCTAGAGCATGAATCCCAGCACGATTCGCGTCTAACACAAACTCACTGTTTTCACCGTCCTGTAACTCGGCACCTGAGAGATGTACACCGTGTTTGAAAAAGCAATAAGCTTGCGCTCCCAGCCTAGAGCATGAATCAGAGCACGATTCGCGTCTAACACAAACTCACTGTTTTCACCGTCTGTAACTCGGCACCTGAGAGGTGTAGACCGTGTTTGAAAAAGCAATAAGCTTGCGCTCCCAGCCTAAAGCATGAATCAGAGCACGATTCGCGTCTAACACAAACTCACTGTTTTCACCGTCCTGTAACTCGGCACCTGAGAGGTGTAGACCGTGTTTGAAAAAGCAATAAGCTTTAGCTCCCAGCCTAAAGCATGAATCAGAGCACGATTCGCGTCTAACACAAACTCACTGTTTTCACCGTCCTGTAACTCGGCACCTGAGAGGAGTAGACCGTGTTTGAAAAAGCAATAAGCTTTAGCTCTCAGCCTAGAGCATGAATCAGAGCACGATTCGCGTCTAACAAAAACTCACTGTTTTCACCGTCCTGTAACTCGGCACCTGAGAGATGTAGACCGTGTTTGAAAAAGCAATAAGCTTGCGCTCCCAGCCTAGAGCATGAATCAGAGCACGATTCGCGTCTAACACAAACTCACTGTTTTCACCGTCCTGTAACTCGGCACCTGAGAGGAGTAGACCGTGTTTGAAAAAGCAATAAGCTTTAGCTCCCAGCCTAGAGCACGAATCAGAGCACGATTCGCGTCTAACACAAACTTACTGTTTTCACCGTCCTGTAACTCGGCACCTGAGAGATGTAGACCGTGTTTGAAAAAGCAGTAAGCTTGCGCTCCCAGCCTAGAGCATGAATCAGAGCACGATTCGCGTCTAACACAAACTCACTGTTTTCACCGTCCTGTAACTCGGAACCTGAGAGGTGTAGACCGTGTTTGAAAAAGCAATAAGCTTTAGCTCCCAGCCTAGAGCATGAATCAGAGCACGATTCGCTTCTAACACAAACTCACTGTTTTCACCGTCCTGTACCTCGGCACCTGAGAGGTGTAGACCGTGTTTGAAAAAGCATTACGCTTGCGCTCCCAGCCTAGAGCATGAATCCCAGCACGATTCGCGTCTAACACAAACTCACTGTCAGGACAGTGTCCGGGATATGGGGGTCCCTGAGATATCCCGCAACCCCTGTCCCTGCCTACTTGCCCCCCTGGGCTAACCCCCAGGGCGACAACTGGGCGGCGGTCCCTACCCTCACTAGGGAAGCGGGACACGGGAAGACAAACAGACACTGAAGACAAACAACGGTAGAATGGTCAGACAATCCGGGTCGGCAACAGGAGGGTACGCAGTACAGGGGGGTCAGGCAAAACGTAGTCAAGGTCCAAGAGCAGAGGTCAGGAAAGCCGGGGTCACAAACAGGAGTCAAAAGAATACGCGGGTGCAGCTGGAAGACCAAACTAACACTGGCAAGGCCTGAGAGGAAAACACACCTATTTAAATGCTGTCAGCGCTCCCGCCCCAGAAGCTGATTGGGGCGGAGAGCCTGACAGCAGCAGGGCTAATCAGGGCGGTGCTGGGGGCACGCCCCCAGTCTAGCTGCACAGACAGTTACTAGGGAAGCCAGCCTGGTAGTCGAGCGACTAGAAGCACCAGCTGCCTCCCTAGCAACCCGGCGGCGACCAGTCTTACAGCGGCCCGGGGAGATCACCAGAACCGGGGTACCTCTGCGCCGCGCTCCTGTACCCCGGGTGGCCGGACCGGTGGTGCGGGCACGGCGGCCCCGAGAGTTGCCGGTTCTGACAGTACCCCCCCTTCTACGGGGGGACACCGGACCCCCATGGCCAGGTGCGGGCTTAAGCGGGAAAGCCCTGTGGAATGCCTGGACTAGGCGTGGCGCATGAACGTCCCTGGCAGGGACCCACGTCCTATCCTCAGGGCCAAATCCTCTCCAGTGGACCAGGTACTGCAGCACACCTCTAACCCGTCGGGCATCCACCAGCCTTTCTACTTCATACTCCAGTTCCCCCTGTACCAGAGAAGGAGGAGGCGGGTTCTGGGTGGGTAGAACTGGAGTCACATACTTCTTAAGTAAGCTTTTGTGAAAAACCTTGTGGACCTTCCAGGGGTCAGGAAGTGCCAACTTATATGACACCGGGTTGATAACCTGAGAAACAGTAAATGGGCCAATGAACCGAGGAGCAAGTTTCAGGGAGGGAACCTTGAGTCTCAGATTCTTGGAGGACAACAAAACTTGCTCCCCGACTACAAAAGGTGCAGAGATGGTACATCTTTTATTTGCGTATTTACGCAGTTTCTCTTGGGAACCCTGAAGGTTCTTACGAACCTGGGCCCAAACTGTGCACAGTTCCTCAGAGGATATGTCGGCGGCCGGATTGTTCGAGACCACAGGAGTGGAAAGCGAGAACCGGGGATGAAACCCATAGTTACAAAAAAAAGGTGACAATTGGGTCGACGAGTTAACATGGTTGTTGATAGCAAATTCGGCGAGAGGTAAGTAGTTGGCCCACTGATACTGGTTATCAGAGACAAACAGTCGCAGATACTGGATAAGTTCTTGGTTCATTCGTTCCGTTTGTCCGTTACTCTCGGGATGGAAAGCGGAGGAGAAGGACAAATTTACGTTTAGATTTTTACAGAAGGCTCGCCAGAAGCGAGCGACGAACTGAACCCCTCTATCTGACACAATGTCCTCGGGGATCCCATGTAACCGAACAATCTCCTTGATGAACATTTCAGACAGAAGTTTGGCGTTAGGCAACTTGCAAAGCGGAACAAAGTGTGACATTTTAGAGAAACGGTCTACTATTACCCAGATGACCGTATTCCCCAGCGAGGATGGCAGATCAGTAATAAAATCCATGGACAAATGGGACCATGGCCTGGACGGAATGGGCAAGGGAAGAAGAGGACCCTCAGGACGTCTCCTGAGATTCTTCCCCCTTGCGCAAACCGGGCACGCGGACACAAATACCCGTACCTCCTTGGCCATGTGCGGCCACCAATAGAGTCTGGACACTAACTCCAGCGTACCCCTGATGCCGGGGTGTCCAGCTAGGACTGAAGCATGTGTCTCCTCTAACACTTTCAATCTCAGTGATAACGGGACAAATAATTTGCCTTCCGGAAGGGCTTCAGGAGCAGATTGTTGAGCGGCGTGAATGAGAGGTGACAGGTCGGAGGAGACAGCAGCGAGGACCACCCCAGGGGAGAGAATGCTCTCAGGCTCCGGCTCGGCAGGTTCCGGAGAACCAAAGCTCCTCGACAGGGCATCAGCCTTGACATTCTTAGAACCGGGTCTATAGGTAACAACAAAATTGAACCGAGAGAAGAACAAGGCCCAGCGGGCTTGCCGAGCATTTAACCTCTTAGCGGAATCTAGATAGGTGAGGTTTTTATGGTCTGTGAGTACCGTGATCTGGTGATGGGCTCCTTCCAAAAAATGCCTCCACTCTTCGAAAGCCCACTTAATCGCCAGCAATTCCCGGTTGCCTATATCATAGTTCCGTTCGGTGGAAGAAAACTTCCTAGAAAAATAGGCACACGGTCTAAGGTTGGTGAGAGTGGAGGGACCTTGGGACAGTACCGCTCCCACACCAAACTCAGAGGCATCTACCTCCACCACAAAAGGGCTGGACAGATCCGGTTGTACTAGGACCGGTGCAGAAGAGAACGCCGCCTTTAGGGTATCGAAGGCCCTCAGAGCCTCAGAAGACCAGGTCCTCACATCTGCCCCCTTTCTGGTGAGGTCCGTTAGAGGTTTAGCCACCACGGAGAAGTCTTTGATGAATTTGCGATAGTAGTTGGCGAAGCCGAGGAAGCGTTGAAGGGCTTTCAACGACCCTGGCTGGGCCCACTCCGTGATGGCTTTCACCTTTTCAGGATCCATCTGGAAGTCGCATGGCGTGATGATATACCCCAAAAATGATATCTTTTGTACCCCGAAAACACATTTCTCGAGTTTAGCAAACAGCTTGTTATGTCTGAGTCGAGCTAGTACAGTCTGAACGTGAGTATGGTGACTCGGCAAGTCGGAGGAAAAAATCAAAATGTCGTCTAGATATACAACCACGAACACCCCCATGATATCCTGAAACACTGAGTTCATGTACCCCTGAAAAATGGCGGGGGCGTTACACAATCCAAAAGGCATAACTAGGTATTCAAAATGCCCGAGGGGCGTATTGAAGGCGGTTTTCCACTCATCCCCCTCCCGAATGCGGATGAGGTTGTATGCTCCCCTGAGATCAAGTTTAGAAAACCATCGGGCACCAGCGACCTGGTTGAGGAGGTCAGGAATGAGTGGAAGAGCATACTGGTTTCGGACTGTGATTTTGTTTAGCTCTCTATAGTCAATACAGGGCCGGAGACCCCCATCCTTCTTCTCAACGAAGAAAAACCCGGCACCCACCGGGGATTCTGAGGGCCGGATGTGCCCCTTGGCCAGGCTGTCCTGGATATAGTCCCTCATGGATTCTCTCTCAGGAACCGTAACGTTATAAATGCGGCCCTTGGGAAGTTTGGCCCCAGGAATCAAGTCTATTTTACAGTCCCATTCCCTATGAGGGGGCAGAGCTTCGGATAATTGTTTGGAGAACACGTCAGAAAACTCGGAGAGGTATTCTGGTAGGGGGGTCCCCTCGCAGGTGGAGATCCCCACCTTCACCGCACAAAGGTGGTTGGCACAGCGGGGACCCCACTTTACCAGTTCCAACGTGTCCCAATTTACTACCGGGTTGTGTTCCCGGAGCCAGGGGAGGCCTAGGACGACGTCTACAGACAAATCTCTCATCACTAGAAAGGTGCAGGTTTCCACGTGTAAGGCTCCTATGGTAAACCTTACTTCAGGGGTAACCAGATTAACCACCCCTGCTTGCAATGGGGTGGAGTCCACTCCTGAAACCAGAATCGGGGTCTCTAAACGTAAAAAAACCCCGGACAGTTGAGCAACGAAATTAAAGTTGACGAAATTCGCCGCAGCCCCAGAATCAACAAAGGCTTGCCCAGTACGGTGGAAAGCATGAAATTCTAGGGTGCAAGGCAATAACATTTTGGACAACACAGGGAGTACCTTGGCTCCTAGACAGTCCTCCGGACAACTGCCTAGGAGCGGACGTTTTCCCTGCCATGGCTTCTTGGCGCAGGTTGCAATGCGGTGACCCGGCTCCCCACAGTAGAAGCAGAGGTTCTTCTTCAGGCGATTTTCCCGTCGTTGCTTGGGGTTCATGGCTCCCAGCTCCATGGCCTCGGTGGTGGGAGGTGGAAAAGTCGGGTCAGTAGAAGAAGTGGGCGTGGGGAGTGGAGTGGTCCGAGCGGCGTGTCTGGCCCTCAAACGTCGGTCAGCCCGAATAGCCAGCGACATGGCTTGCTCCAGGGTTCTTGGCTCCGGGTGGGCCACGAGTAGGTCCTTAAGACCCTCAGACAGACCGGTCAAAAATAGGTCTTTTAGGGCGGCATCATTCCACCCGGATTCTGTACAGTGCTGGCGGAATTGGGAACAGTAGTCCTCCGCCATCTTGCAACCCTGGCGCAGGGCCAGAAGCTTGGAGACTGCGTAGCCGGCACGGTCGGGTTCGTCATAAATTTGACCCAAGGCGGAAAAAAAGGCGTCAAGGGATAGTCGGGCGGGAGAGCCAGCAGGTAATGAGAAAGCCCAATTTTGGGGCTCTCCCCTCAGGCGGGTAATTACAATTCCCACTTTCTGGTATTCAGTACCAGAGGAGTGGGGGCGGAGATCAAAGTAGAGCTTGCAGCTCTCTCTAAATGCGAAAAACTGACTTCTCTCTCCGGAGAAACAATCCGGAAGCGTGGCTCGAGGTTCTGTCATTGTTCCTGGAGCGGAAGGGGGCTGCATGGGACCTGCAGCTGCCGCTTGTTCCTGTCGCTGCAAGCGGGCTGTTAGGTCCTGGGCAAGGTTCGTAAGGAACTGGACCTGGTTCGCTAAAGCTGCCATGGCCTCCATCGAGGGGTTCAGAGTTGCCGGGCGGATGCAAGGGTCTGACCTTCGTTCGGCCAGTGTTACTGTCAGGACAGTGTCCGGGATATGGGGGTCCCTGAGATATCCCGCAACCCCTGTCCCTGCCTACTTGCCCCCCTGGGCTAACCCCCAGGGCGACAACTGGGCGGCGGTCCCTACCCTCACTAGGGAAGCGGGACACGGGAAGACAAACAGACACTGAAGACAAACAACGGTAGAATGGTCAGACAATCCGGGTCGGCAACAGGAGGGTACGCAGTACAGGGGGGTCAGGCAAAACGTAGTCAAGGTCCAAGAGCAGAGGTCAGGAAAGCCGGGGTCACAAACAGGAGTCAAAAGAATACGCGGGTGCAGCTGGAAGACCAAACTAACACTGGCAAGGCCTGAGAGGAAAACACACCTATTTAAATGCTGTCAGCGCTCCCGCCCCAGAAGCTGATTGGGGCGGAGAGCCTGACAGCAGCAGGGCTAATCAGGGCGGTGCTGGGGGCACGCCCCCAGTCTAGCTGCACAGACAGTTACTAGGGAAGCCAGCCTGGTAGTCGAGCGACTAGAAGCACCAGCTGCCTCCCTAGCAACCCGGCGGCGACCAGTCTTACAGCGGCCCGGGGAGATCACCAGAACCGGGGTACCTCTGCGCCGCGCTCCTGTACCCCGGGTGGCCGGACCGGTGGTGCGGGCACGGCGGCCCCGAGAGTTGCCGGTTCTGACACTCACTGTTTTCACCGTCCTGTAACTCGGCACCTGAGAGATGTAGACCGTGTTTGAAAAAGCAATAAGCTTGCGCTCCCAGCCTAGAGCATGAATCAGAGCACGATTCGCGTCTAACACAAACTCACTGTTTTCACCGTCCTGTAACTCGGCACCTGAGAGTTGTAGACCGTGTTTGAAAAAGCAATAAGCTTTAGCTCCCAGCCTAAAGCATGAATCAGAGCACGATTCGCGTCTAACACAAACTCAGTTTTCACCGTCCTGTAACTCGGCACCTGAGAGGTGTAGACCGTGTTTGAAAAAGCAATAAGCTTGCGCTCCCAGCCTAGAGCATGAATCAGAGCACGATTCGCGTCTAACACAAACTCACTGTTTTCACCGTCCTGTACCTCGGCACCTGAGAGGTGTAGACCGTGTTTGAAAAAGCATTACGCTTGCGCTCCCAGCCTAGAGCATGAATCCAAGCACGATTCGCGTCTAACACAAACTCACTGTTTTCACCGTCCTGTAACTCGGCACCTGAGAGGTGTAGACCGTATTTGAAAAAGCAATAAGCTTGCGCTCCCAGCCTAGAGCATGAATCAGAGCACGATTCGCGTCTAACACAAACTCACTGTTTTCACCGTCCTGTAACTCGGCACCTGAGAGGTGTAGACCGTGTTTGAAAAAGCAATAAGCTTTAGCTCCCAGCCTAGAGCATGAATCAGAGCACGATTCGCGTCTAACACAAACTCACTGTTTTCACCGTCCTGTAACTCGGCACCTGAGAGGAGTAGACCGTGTTTGAAAAAGCAATAAGCTTTAGCTCCCAGCCTAGAGCATGAATCAGAGCACAATTCGCGTCTAACACAAACTCACTGTTTTCACCGTCCTGTAACTCGGAACCTGAGAGGTGTAGACCGTGTTTGAAAAAGCAATAAGCTTTAGCTCCCAGCCTAGAGCATGAATCAGAGCACGATTCGCTTCTAACACAAACTCACTGTTTTCACCGTCCTGTACCTCGGCACCTGAGAGGTGTAGACCGTGTTTGAAAAAGCATTACGCTTGCGCTCCCAGCCTAGAGCATGAATCCCAGCACGATTCGCGTCTAACACAAACTCACTGTTTTCACCGTCCTGTAACTCGGCACCTGAGAGATGTAGACCGTGTTTGAAAAAGCAATAAGCTTGCGCTCCCAGCCTAGAGCATGAATCAGAGCACGATTCGCGTCTAACACAAACTCACTGTTTTCACCGTCCTGTAACTCGGCACCTGAGAGGTGTAGACCGTGTTTGAAAAAGCAATAAGCTTTAGCTCCCAGCCTAGAGCATGAATCAGAGCACGATTCGCGTCTAACACAAACTCACTGTTTTCACCGTCCTGTAACTCGGCACCTGAGAGGAGTAGACCGTGTTTGAAAAAGCAATAAGCTTTAGCTCCCAGCCTAGAGCACGAATCAGAGCACGATTCGCGTCTAACACAAACTTACTGTTTTCACCGTCCTGTAACTCGGCACCTGAGAGATGTAGACCGTGTTTGAAAAAGCAGTAAGCTTGCGCTCCCAGCCTAGAGCATGAATCAGAGCACGATTCGCGTCTAACACAAACTCACTGTTTTCACCGTCCTGTAACTCGGAACCTGAGAGGTGTAGACCGTGTTTGAAAAAGCAATAAGCTTTAGCTCCCAGCCTAGAGCACGAATCAGAGCACGATTCGCGTCTAACACAAACTTACTGTTTTCACCGTCCTGTACCTCGGCACCTGAGAGGTGTAGACCGTGTTTGAAAAAGCATTACGCTTGCGCTCCCAGCCTAGAGCATGAATCCCAGCACGATTCGCGTCTAACACAAACTCACTGTTTTCACCGTCCTGTAACTCGGCACCTGAGAGATGTAGACCGTGTTTGAAAAAGCAATAAGCTTGCGCTCCCAGCCTAGAGCATGAATCAGAGCACGATTCGCGTCTAACACAAACTCACTGTTTTCACCGTCCTGTAACTCGGCACCTGAGAGTTGTAGACCGTGTTTGAAAAAGCAATAAGCTTTAGCTCCCAGCCTAAAGCATGAATCAGAGCACGATTCGCGTCTAACACAAACTCAGTTTTCACCGTCCTGTAACTCGGCACCTGAGAGGTGTAGACCGTGTTTGAAAAAGCAATAAGCTTGCGCTCCCAGCCTAGAGCATGAATCAGAGCACGATTCGCGTCTAACACAAACTCACTGTTTTCACCGTCCTGTACCTCGGCACCTGAGAGGTGTAGACCGTGTTTGAAAAAGCATTACGCTTGCGCTCCCAGCCTAGAGCATGAATCCAAGCACGATTCGCGTCTAACACAAACTCACTGTTTTCACCGTCCTGTAACTCGGCACCTGAGAGGTGTAGACCGTATTTGAAAAAGCAATAAGCTTGCGCTCCCAGCCTAGAGCATGAATCAGAGCACGATTCGCGTCTAACACAAACTCACTGTTTTCACCGTCCTGTACCTCGGCACCTGAGAGATGTAGACCGTGTTTGAAAAAGCAATAAGCTTGCGCTCCCAGCCTAGAGCATGAATCAGAGCACGATTCGCGTCTAACACAAACTCACTGTTTTCACCGTCCTGTAACTCGGCACCTGAGAGGTGTAGACCGTGTTTGAAAAAGCAATAAGCTTTAGCTCCCAGCCTAGAGCATGAATCAGAGCACGATTCGCGTCTAACACAAACTCACTGTTTTCACCGTCCTGTAACTCGGCACCTGAGAGGAGTAGACCGTGTTTGAAAAAGCAATAAGCTTTAGCTCCCAGCCTAGAGCACGAATCAGAGCACGATTCGCGTCTAACACAAACTTACTGTTTTCACCGTCCTGTAACTCGGCACCTGAGAGATGTAGACCGTGTTTGAAAAAGCAGTAAGCTTGCGCTCCCAGCCTAGAGCATGAATCAGAGCACGATTCGCGTCTAACACAAACTCACTGTTTTCACCGTCCTGTAACTCGGAACCTGAGAGGTGTAGACCGTGTTTGAAAAAGCAATAAGCTTTAGCTCCCAGCCTAGAGCACGAATCAGAGCACGATTCGCGTCTAACACAAACTTACTGTTTTCACCGTCCTGTACCTCGGCACCTGAGAGGTGTAGACCGTGTTTGAAAAAGCATTACGCTTGCGCTCCCAGCCTAGAGCATGAATCCCAGCACGATTCGCGTCTAACACAAACTCACTGTTTTCACCGTCCTGTAACTCGGCACCTGAGAGATGTAGACCGTGTTTGAAAAAGCAATAAGCTTGCGCTCCCAGCCTAGAGCATGAATCACAGCACGATTCGCGTCTAACACAAACTCACTGTTTTCACCGTCCTGTAACTCGGCACCTGAGAGTTGTAGACCGTGTTTGAAAAAGCAATAAGCTTTAGCTCCCAGCCTAAAGCATGAATCAGAGCACGATTCGCGTCTAACACAAACTCAGTTTTCACCGTCCTGTAACTCGGCACCTGAGAGGTGTAGACCGTGTTTGAAAAAGCAATAAGCTTGCGCTCCCAGCCTAGAGCATGAATCAGAGCACGATTCGCGTCTAACACAAACACTGTTTTCACCGTCCTGTACCTCGGCACCTGAGAGGTGTAGACCGTGTTTGAAAAAGCATTACGCTTGCGCTCCCAGCCTAGAGCATGAATCCAAGCACGATTCGCGTCTAACACAAACTCACTGTTTTCACCGTCCTGTAACTCGGCACCTGAGAGGTGTAGACCGTATTTGAAAAAGCAATAAGCTTGCGCTCCCAGCCTAGAGCATGAATCAGAGCACGATTCGCGTCTAACACAAACTCACTGTTTTCACCGTCCTGTAACTCGGCACCTGAGAGGTGTAGACCGTGTTTGAAAAAGCAATAAGCTTTAGCTCCCAGCCTAGAGCATGAATCAGAGCACGATTCGCGTCTAACACAAACTCACTGTTTTCACCGTCCTGTAACTCGGCACCTGAGAGGAGTAGACCGTGTTTGAAAAAGCAATAAGCTTTAGCTCCCAGCCTAGAGCATGAATCAGAGCACAATTCGCGTCTAACACAAACTCACTGTTTTCACCGTCCTGTAACTCGGAACCTGAGAGGTGTAGACCGTGTTTGAAAAAGCAATAAGCTTTAGCTCCCAGCCTAGAGCATGAATCAGAGCACGATTCGCTTCTAACACAAACTCACTGTTTTCACCGTCCTGTACCTCGGCACCTGAGAGGTGTAGACCGTGTTTGAAAAAGCATTACGCTTGCGCTCCCAGCCTAGAGCATGAATCCCAGCACGATTCGCGTCTAACACAAACTCACTGTTTTCACCGTCCTGTAACTCGGCACCTGAGAGATGTAGACCGTGTTTGAAAAAGCAATAAGCTTGCGCTCCCAGCCTAGAGCATGAATCAGAGCACGATTCGCGTCTAACACAAACTCACTGTTTTCACCGTCCTGTAACTCGGCACCTGAGAGATGTAGACCGTGTTTGAAAAAGCAATAAGCTTGCGCTCCCAGCCTAGAGCATGAATCAGAGCACGATTCGCGTCTAACACAAACTCACTGTTTTCACCGTCCTGTAACTCGGCACCTGAGAGGAGTAGACCGTGTTTGAAAAAGCAATAAGCTTTAGCTCCCAGCCTAGAGCATGAATCAGAGCACGATTCGCGTCTAACACAAACTCACTGTTTTCACCGTCCTGTAACTCGGCACCTGAGAGGTGTAGACCGTGTTTGAAAAAGCAATAAGCTTTAGCTCCCAGCCTAGAGCATGAATCAGAGCACGATTCGCTTCTAACACAAACTCACTGTTTTCACCGTCCTGTACCTCGGCACCTGAGAGGTGTAGACCGTGTTTGAAAAAGCATTACGCTTGCGCTCCCAGCCTAGAGCATGAATCCCAGCACGATTCGCGTCTAACACAAACTCACTGTTTTCACCGTCCTGTAACTCGGCACCTGAGAGATGTAGACCGTGTTTGAAAAAGCAATAAGCTTGCGCTCCCAGCCTAGAGCATGAATCAGAGCACGATTCGCGTCTAACACAAACTCACTGTTTTCACCGTCCTGTAACTCGGCACCTGAGAGGTGTAGACCGTGTTTGAAAAAGCAATAAGCTTTAGCTCCCAGCCTAGAGCATGAATCAGAGCACGATTCGCGTCTAACACAAACTCACTGTTTTCACCGTCCTGTACCTCGGCACCTGAGAGGAGTAGACCGTGCTTGAAAAAGCAATAAGCTTTAGCTCCCAGCCTAGAGCATGAATCAGAGCACGATTCGCGTCTAACACAAACTCACTGTTTTCACCGTCCTGTAACTCGGAACCTGAGAGGTGTAGACCGTGTTTGAAAAAGCAATAAGCTTTAGCTCCCAGCCTAGAGCATGAATCAGAGCACGATTCGCTTCTAACACAAACTCACTGTTTTCACAGTCCTGCACCTCGGCACCTGAGAGGTGTAGACCGTGTTTGAAAAAGCATTACGCTTGCGCTCCCAGCCTAGAGCATGAATCCCAGCACGATTCGCGTCTAACACAAACTCACTGTTTTCACTGTCCTGTAACTCGGCACCTGAGAGATGTAGACCGTGTTTGAAAAAGCAATAAGCTTGCGCTCCCAGCCTAGAGCATGAATCAGAGCACGATTCGCGTCTAACACAAACTCACTGTTTTCACCGTCCTGTACCTCGGCACCTGAGAGGTGTAGACCGTGTTTGAAAAAGCAATAAGCTTGCGCTCCCAGCCTAAAGCATGAATCAGAGCACGATTCGCGTCTAACACAAACTCACTGTTTTCACCGTCCTGTAACTCGGCACCTGAGAGGTGTAGACCGTGTTTGAAAAAGCAATAAGCTTTAGCTCCCAGCCTAGAGCATGAATCAGAGCACGATTCGCGTCTAACACAAACTCACTGTTTTCACCGTCCTGTAACTCGGCACCTGAGAGATGTAGACCGTGTTTGAAAAAGCAATAAGCTTGCGCTCCCAGCCTAGAGCATGAATCATAGCACGATTCGCGTCTAACACAAACTCACTGTTTTCACCGTCCTGTAACTCGGCACCTGAGAGGTGTAGACCGTGTTTGAAAAAGCAATAAGCTTGCGCTCCCAGCCTAGAGCATGAATCAGAGCACGATTCGCGTCTAACACAAACTCACTGTTTTCACCGTCCTGTAACTCGGCACCTGAGAGGTGTAGACCGTGTTTGAAAAAGCAATAAGCTTGCGCTCCCAGCCTAGAGCATGAATCAGAGCACGATTCGCGTCTAACACAAACTCACTGTTTTCACCGTCCTGTACCTCGGCACCTGAGAGGTGTAGACCGTGTTTGAAAAAGCAATAAGCTTGCGCTCCCAGCCTAAAGCATGAATCAGAGCACGATTCGCGTCTAACACAAACTCACTGTTTTCACCGTCCTGTAACTCGGCACCTGAGAGGTGTAGACCGTGTTTGAAAAAGCAATAAGCTTTAGCTCCCAGCCTAGAGCATGAATCAGAGCACGATTCGCGTCTAACACAAACTCACTGTTTTCACCGTCCTGTAACTCGGCACCTGAGAGATGTAGACCGTGTTTGAAAAAGCAATAAGCTTGCGCTCCCAGCCTAGAGCATGAATCATAGCACGATTCGCGTCTAACACAAACTCACTGTTTTCACCGTCCTGTAACTCGGCACCTGAGAGGTGTAGACCGTGTTTGAAAAAGCAATAAGCTTGCGCTCCCAGCCTAGAGCATGAATCAGAGCACGATTCGCGTCTAACACAAACTCACTGTTTTCACCGTCCTGTAACTCGGCACCTGAGAGGTGTAGACCGTGTTTGAAAAAGCAATAAGCTTGCGCTCCCAGCCTAGAGCATGAATCAGAGCACGATTCGCGTCTAACACAAACTCACTGTTTTCACCGTCCTGTAACTCGGCACCTGAGAGGTGTAGACCGTGTTTGAAAAAGCAATAAGCTTGTGCTCCCAGCCTAGAGCATGAATCAGAGCACGATTCGCGTCTAACACAAACTCAGTTTTCACCGTCCTGTAACTCGGCACCTGAGAGGTGTAGACCGTGTTTGAAAAAGCAATAAGCTTGCGTTCCCAGCCTAGAGCATGAATCAGAGCACGATTCGCGTCTAACACAAACTCACTGTTTTCACCGTCCTGTAACTCGGCACCTGAGAGGTGTAGACCGTGTTTGAAAAAGCAATAAGCTTGCGCTCCCAGCCTAGAGCATGAATCAGAGCACGATTCGCGTCTAACAAACTCACTGTTTTCAACGTCCTGTAACTCGGCACCTGAGAGGTGTAGACCGTGTTTGAAAAAGCAATAAGCTTGCGCTCCCAGCCTAGAGCATGAATCAGAGCACGATTCGCATCTAACACAAACTCACTGTTTTCACCGTCCTGTAACTCGGCACCTGAGAGTTGTAGACCGTGTTTGAAAAAGCAATAAGCTTGCGCTCCCAGCCTAGAGCATGAATCAGAGCACGATTCGCGTCTAACACAAACTCAGTTTTCACCGTCCTGTAACTCGGCACCTGAGAGGTGTAGACCGTGTTTGAAAAAGCAATAAGCTTGCGTTCCCAGCCTAGAGCATGAATCAGAGCACGATTCGCGTCTAACACAAACTCACTGTTTTCACCGTCCTGTAACTCGGCACCTGAGAGGTGTAGACCGTGTTTGAAAAAGCAATAAGCTTTAGCTCCCAGCCTAGAGCATGAATCAGAGCACGATTCGCGTCTAACACAAACTCACTGTTTTCACCGTCCTGTACCTCGGCACCTGAGAGGTGTAGACCGTGTTTGAAAAAGCATTACGCTTGCGCTCCCAGCCTAGAGCATGAATCCAAGCACGATTCGCGTCTAACACAAACTCACTGTTTTCACCGTCCTGTAACTCGGCACCTGAGAGGTGTAGACCGTGTTTGAAAAAGCAATAAGCTTTAGCTCCCAGCCTAGAGCATGAATCAGAGCACGATTCGCGTCTAACACAAACTCACTGTTTTCACCGTCCTGTAACTCGGAACCTGAGAGGTGTAGACCGTGTTTGAAAAAGCAATAAGCTTTAGCTCCCAGCCTAGAGCATGAATCAGAGCACGATTCGCTTCTAACACAAACTCACTGTTTTCACCGTCCTGTACCTCGGCACCTGAGAGGTGTAGACCGTGTTTGAAAAAGCATTACGCTTGCGCTCCCAGCCTAGAGCATGAATCCCAGCACGATTCGCGTCTAACACAAACTCACTGTTTTCACCGTCCTGTAACTCGGCACCTGAGAGATGTAGACCGTGTTTGAAAAAGCAATAAGCTTGCGCTCCCAGCCTAGAGCATGAATCAGAGCACGATTCGCGTCTAACACAAACTCACTGTTTTCACCGTCCTGTAACTCGGCACCTGAGAGGTGTAGACCGTGTTTGAAAAAGCAATAAGCTTTAGCTCCCAGCCTAGAGCATGAATCAGAGCACGATTCGCGTCTAACACAAACTCACTGTTTTCACCGTCCTGTAACTCGGCACCTGAGAGATATAGACCGTGTTTGAAAAAGCAATAAGCTTTAGCTCCCAGCCTAGAGCATGAAACAGAGCACGATTCGCGTCTAAGACAAACTCACTGTTTTCACCGTCCTGTAACTCGGCACCTGAGAGATGTAGACCGTGTTTGAAAAAGCAATAAGCTTGCGCTCCCAGCCTAGAGCATAAATCAGAGCACGATTCGCGTCTAACACAAACTCACTGTTTTCACCGTCCTGTACCTCGGCACCTGAGAGGTGTAGACCGTGTTTGAAAAAGCATTACGCTTGCGCTCCCAGCCTAGAGCATCAATCCCAGCACGATTTGCGTCTAACACAAACTCACTGTTTTCACCGTCCTGTACCTCGGCACCTGAGAGGTGTAGACCGTGTTTGAAAAAGCAATAAGCTTGCGCTCCCAGCCTAGAGCATGAATCATAGCACGATTCGCGTCTAACACAAACTCACTGTTTTCACCGTCCTGTAACTCGGCACCTGAGAGGTGTAGACCGTGTTTGAAAAAGCAGTAAGCTTGCGCTCCCAGCCTAGAGCATGAATCAGAGCACGATTCGCGTCTAACACAAACTCACTGTTTTCACCGTCCTGTAACTCGGCACCTGAGAGGTGTAGACCGTGTTTGAAAAAGCAATAAGCTTTAGCTCCCAGCCTAGAGCATGAATCAGAGCACGATTCGCGTCTAACACAAACTCACTGTTTTCACCGTCCTGTACCTCGGCACCTGAGAGGTGTAGACCGTGTTTGAAAAAGCATTTCGCTTGCGCTCCCAGCCTAGAGCATGAATCATAGCACGATTCGCGTCTAACACAAACTCACTGTTTTCACCGTCCTGTAACTCGGCACCTGAGAGGTGTAGACCGTGTTTGAAAAAGCAATAAGCTTGCGCTCCCAGCCTAGAGCATGAATCAGAGCACGATTCGCGTCTAACACAAACTCACTGTTTTCACCGTCCTGTAACTCGGCACCTTAGAGGTGCAGACCGTGTTTGAAAAAGCAATAAGCTTTAGCTCCCAGCCTAGAGCATGAATCATAGCACGATTCGCGTCTAACACAAACTCACTGTTTTCACCGTCCTGTAACTCGGCACCTGAGAGGTGTAGACCGTGTTTGAAAAAGCAATAAGCTTGCGCTCCCAGCCTAGAGCATGAATCAGAGCACGATTCGCGTCTAACACAAACTCACTGTTTTCACCGTCCTGTACCTCGGCACCTGAGAGGTGTAGACAGTGTTTGAAAAAGCATTACGCTTGCGCTCCCAGCCTAGAGCATCAGTCCCAGCACGATTCGCGTCTAACACAAACTCACTGTTTTCACCGTCCTGTACCTCGGCACCTGAGAGGTGTAGACCGTGTTTGAAAAAGCAATAAGCTTGTGCTCCCAGCCTAGAGCATGAATCAGAGCACGATTCGCGTCTAACAAACTCACTGTTTTCAACGTCCTGTAACTCGGCACCTGAGAGGTGTAGACCGTGTTTGAAAAAGCAATAAGCTTGCGCTCCCAGCCTAGAGCATGAATCAGAGCACGATTCGCGTCTAACACAAACTCAGTTTTCACCGTCCTGTAACTCGGCACCTGAGAGGTGTAGACCGTGTTTGAAAAAGCAATAAGCTTGCGCTCCCAGCCTAGAGCATGAATCAGAGCACGATTCGCGTCTAACACAAACTCACTGTTTTCACCGTCCTGTAACTCGGCACCTGAGAGGTGTAGACCGTGTTTGAAAAAGCAATAAGCTTTAGCTCCCAGCCTAGAGCATGAATCAGAGCACGATTCGCGTCTAACACAAACTCACTGTTTTCACCGTCCTGTACCTCGGCACCTGAGAGGTGTAGACCGTGTTTGAAAAAGCATTACGCTTGCGCTCCCAGCCTAGAGCATGAATCCAAGCACGATTCGCGTCTAACACAAACTCACTGTTTTCACCGTCCTGTAACTCGGCACCTGAGAGGTGTAGACCGTGTTTGAAAAAGCAATAAGCTTGCGCTCCCAGCCTAGAGCATGAATCAGAGCACGATTCGCGTCTAACACAAACTCACTGTTTTCACCGTCCTGTAACTCGGCACCTGAGAGGTGTAGACCGTGTTTGAAAAAGCAATAAGCTTTAGCTCCCAGCCTAGAGCATGAATCAGAGCACGATTCGCGTCTAACACAAACTCACTGTTTTCACCGTCCTGTAACTCGGCACCTGAGAGGAGTAGACCGTGTTTGAAAAAGCAATAAGCTTTAGCTCCCAGCCTAGAGCATGAATCAGAGCACGATTCGCGTCTAACACAAACTCACTGTTTTCACCGTCCTGTAACTCGGCACCTGAGAGGTGTAGACCGTGTTTGAAAAAGCAATAAGCTTTAGCTCCCAGCCTAGAGCATGAATCAGAGCACGATTCGCTTCTAACACAAACTCACTGTTTTCACCGTCCTGTACCTCGGCACCTGAGAGGTGTAGACCGTGTTTGAAAAAGCATTACGCTTGCGCTCCCAGCCTAGAGCATGAATCCCAGCACGATTCGCGTCTAACACAAACTCACTGTTTTCACCGTCCTGTAACTCGGCACCTGAGAGATGTAGACCGTGTTTGAAAAAGCAATAAGCTTGCGCTCCCAGCCTAGAGCATGAATCAGAGCACGATTCGCGTCTAACACAAACTCACTGTTTTCACCGTCCTGTAACTCGGCACCTGAGAGGTGTAGACCGTGTTTGAAAAAGCAATAAGCTTTAGCTCCCAGCCTAGAGCATGAATCAGAGCACGATTCGCGTCTAACACAAACTCACTGTTTTCACCGTCCTGTACCTCGGCACCTGAGAGGAGTAGACCGTGCTTGAAAAAGCAATAAGCTTTAGCTCCCAGCCTAGAGCATGAATCAGAGCACGATTCGCGTCTAACACAAACTCACTGTTTTCACCGTCCTGTAACTCGGAACCTGAGAGGTGTAGACCGTGTTTGAAAAAGCAATAAGCTTTAGCTCCCAGCCTAGAGCATGAATCAGAGCACGATTCGCTTCTAACACAAACTCACTGTTTTCACAGTCCTGCACCTCGGCACCTGAGAGGTGTAGACCGTGTTTGAAAAAGCATTACGCTTGCGCTCCCAGCCTAGAGCATGAATCCCAGCACGATTCGCGTCTAACACAAACTCACTGTTTTCACTGTCCTGTAACTCGGCACCTGAGAGATGTAGACCGTGTTTGAAAAAGCAATAAGCTTGCGCTCCCAGCCTAGAGCATGAATCAGAGCACGATTCGCGTCTAACACAAACTCACTGTTTTCACCGTCCTGTAACTCGGCACCTGAGAGGTGTAGACCGTGTTTGAAAAAGCAATAAGCTTTAGCTCCCAGCCTAGAGCATGAATCAGAGCACGATTCGCGTCTAACACAAACTCACTGTTTTCACCGTCCTGTAACTCGGCACCTGAGAGGAGTAGACCGTGTTTGAAAAAGCAATAAGCTTTAGCTCCCAGCCTAGAGCATGAATCAGAGCACGATTCGCGTCTAACACAAACTCACTGTTTTCACCGTCCTGTAACTCGGCACCTGAGAGGTGTAGACCGTGTTTGAAAAAGCAATAAGCTTTAGCTCCCAGCCTAGAGCATGAATCAGAGCACGATTCGCTTCTAACACAAACTCACTGTTTTCACCGTCCTGTACCTCGGCACCTGAGAGGTGTAGACCGTGTTTGAAAAAGCATTACGCTTGCGCTCCCAGCCTAGAGCATGAATCCCAGCACGATTCACGTCTAACACAAACTCACTGTTTTCACCGTCCTGTAACTCGGCACCTGAGAGGTGTAGACCGTGTTTGAAAAAGCAATAAGCTTTAGCTCCCAGCCTAGAGCATGAATCAGAGCACGATTCGCGTCTAACACAAACTCACTGTTTTCACCGTCCTGTAACTCGGCACCTGAGAGATGTAGACCGTGTTTGAAAAAGCAATAAGCTTGCGCTCCCAGCCTAGAGCATGAATCAGAGCACGATTCGCGTCTAACACAAACTCACTGTTTTCACCGTCCTGTAACTCGGCACCTGAGAGGTGTAGACCGTGTTTGAAAAAGCAATAAGCTTGCGCTCCCAGCCTAAAGCATGAATCAGAGCACGATTCGCGTCTAACACAAACTCACTGTTTTCACCGTCCTGTAACTCGGCACCTGAGAGGTGTAGACCGTGTTTGAAAAAGCAATAAGCTTTAGCTCCCAGCCTAGAGCATGAATCAGAGCACGATTCGCGTCTAACACAAACTCACTGTTTTCACCGTCCTGTAACTCGGCACCTGAGAGATGTAGACCGTGTTTGAAAAAGCAATAAGCTTGTGCTCCCAGCCTAGAGCATGAATCATAGCACGATTCGCGTCTAACACAAACTCACTGTTTTCACCGTCCTGTAACTCGGCACCTGAGAGGTGTAGACCGTGTTTGAAAAAGCAATAAGCTTGCGCTCCCAGCCTAGAGCATGAATCAGAGCACGATTCGCGTCTAACACAAACTCACTGTTTTCACCGTCCTGTAACTCGGCACCTGAGAGGTGTAGACCGTGTTTGAAAAAGCAATAAGCTTTAGCTCCCAGCCTAGAGCATGAATCAGAGCACGATTCGCTTCTAACACAAACTCACTGTTTTCACCGTCCTGTACCTCGGCACCTGAGAGGTGTAGACAGTGTTTGAAAAAGCATTACGCTTGCGCTCCCAGCCTAGAGCATCAGTCCCAGCACGATTCGCGTCTAACACAAACTCACTGTTTTCACCGTCCTGTACCTCGGCACCTGAGAGGTGTAGACCGTGTTTGAAAAAGCAATAAGCTTGTGCTCCCAGCCTAGAGCATGAATCAGAGCACGATTCGCGTCTAACAAACTCACTGTTTTCAACGTCCTGTAACTCGGCACCTGAGAGGTGTAGACCGTGTTTGAAAAAGCAATAAGCTTGCGCTCCCAGCCTAGAGCATGAATCAGAGCACGATTCGCGTCTAACACAAACTCAGTTTTCACCGTCCTGTAACTCGGCACCTGAGAGGTGTACACCGTGTTTGAAAAAGCAATAAGCTTGCGCTCCCAGCCTAGAGCATGAATCAGAGCACGATTCGCGTCTAACACAAACTCACTGTTTTCACCGTCCTGTAACTCGGCACCTGAGAGGTGTAGACCGTGTTTGAAAAAGCAATAAGCTTTAGCTCCCAGCCTAGAGCATGAATCAGAGCACGATTCGCGTCTAACACAAACTCACTGTTTTCACCGTCCTGTACCTCGGCACCTGAGAGGTGTAGACCGTGTTTGAAAAAGCATTACGCTTGCGCTCCCAGCCTAGAGCATGAATCCAAGCACAATTCGCGTCTAACACAAACTCACTGTTTTCACCGTCCTGTAACTCGGCACCTGAGAGGTGTAGACCGTGTTTGAAAAAGCAATAAGCTTGCGCTCCCAGCCTAGAGCATGAATCAGAGCACGATTCGCGTCTAACACAAACTCACTGTTTTCACCGTCCTGTAACTCGGCACCTGAGAGGTGTAGACCGTGTTTGAAAAAGCAATAAGCTTTAGCTCCCAGCCTAGAGCATGAATCAGAGCACGATTCGCGTCTAACACAAACTCACTGTTTTCACCGTCCTGTAACTCGGCACCTGAGAGATATAGACCGTGTTTGAAAAAGCAATAAGCTTTAGCTCCCAGCCTAGAGCATGAAACAGAGCACGATTCGCGTCTAAGACAAACTCACTGTTTTCACCGTCCTGTAACTCGGCACCTGAGAGATGTAGACCGTGTTTGAAAAAGCAATAAGCTTGCGCTCCCAGCCTAGAGCATAAATCAGAGCACGATTCGCGTCTAACACAAACTCACTGTTTTCACCGTCCTGTACCTCGGCACCTGAGAGGTGTAGACCGTGTTTGAAAAAGCATTACGCTTGCGCTCCCAGCCTAGAGCATCAATCCCAGCACGATTTGCGTCTAACACAAACTCACTGTTTTCACCGTCCTGTACCTCGGCACCTGAGAGGTGTAGACCGTGTTTGAAAAAGCAATAAGCTTGCGCTCCCAGCCTAGAGCATGAATCATAGCACGATTCGCGTCTAACACAAACTCACTGTTTTCACCGTCCTGTAACTCGGCACCTGAGAGGTGTAGACCGTGTTTGAAAAAGCATTACGCTTGCGCTCCCAGCCTAGAGCATGAATCCCAGCACGATTCGCGTCTAACACAAACTCACTGTTTTCACCGTCCTGTAACTCGGCACCTGAGAGATGTAGACCGTGTTTGAAAAAGCAATAAGCTTGCGCTCCCAGCCTAGAGCATGAATCAGAGCACGATTCGCGTCTAACACAAACTCACTGTTTTCACCGTCCTGTAACTCGGCACCTGAGAGGTGTAGACCGTGTTTGAAAAAGCAATAAGCTTTAGCTCCCAGCCTAGAGCATGAATCAGAGCACGATTCGCGTCTAACACAAACTCACTGTTTTCACCGTCCTGTACCTCGGCACCTGAGAGGAGTAGACCGTGCTTGAAAAAGCAATAAGCTTTAGCTCCCAGCCTAGAGCATGAATCAGAGCACGATTCGCGTCTAACACAAACTTACTGTTTTCACCGTCCTGTAACTCGGAACCTGAGAGGTGTAGACCGTGTTTGAAAAAGCAATAAGCTTTAGCTCCCAGCCTAGAGCATGAATCAGAGCACGATTCGCTTCTAACACAAACTCACTGTTTTCACAGTCCTGCACCTCGGCACCTGAGAGGTGTAGACCGTGTTTGAAAAAGCATTACGCTTGCGCTCCCAGCCTAGAGCATGAATCCCAGCACGATTCGCGTCTAACACAAACTCACTGTTTTCACCGTCCTGTAACTCGGCACCTGAGAGATGTAGACCGTGTTTGAAAAAGCAATAAGCTTGCGCTCCCAGCCTAGAGCATGAATCAGAGCACGATTCGCGTCTAACACAAACTCACTGTTTTCACCGTCCTGTAACTCGGCACCTGAGAGGTGTAGACCGTGTTTGAAAAAGCAATAAGCTTTAGCTCCCAGCCTAGAGCATGAATCAGAGCACGATTCGCGTCTAACACAAACTCACTGTTTTCACCGTCCTGTAACTCGGCACCTGAGAGATGTAGACCGTGTTTGAAAAAGCAATAAGCTTGCGCTCCCAGCCTAGAGCATGAATCAGAGCACGATTCGCGTCTAACACAAACTCACTGTTTTCACCGTCCTGTAACTCGGCACCTGAGAGGTGTAGACCGTGTTTGAAAAAGCAATAAGCTTGCGCTCCCAGCCTAGAGCATGAATCAGAGCACGATTCGCGTCTAACACAAACTCACTGTTTTCACCGTCCTGTAACTCGGCACCTGAGAGGTGTAGACCGTGTTTGAAAAAGCAATAAGCTTTAGCTCCCAGCCTAGAGCATGAATCAGAGCACGATTCGCGTCTAACACAAACTCACTGTTTTCACCGTCCTGTAACTCGGCACCTGAGAGGAGTAGACCGTGTTTGAAAAAGCAATAAGCTTTAGCTCCCAGCCTAGAGCATGAATCAGAGCACGATTCGCGTCTAACACAAACTCACTGTTTTCACCGTCCTGTAACTCGGCACCTGAGAGGTGTAGACCGTGTTTGAAAAAGCAATAAGCTTTAGCTCCCAGCCTAGAGCATGAATCAGAGCACGATTCGCTTCTAACACAAACTCACTGTTTTCACCGTCCTGTACCTCGGCACCTGAGAGGTGTAGACCGTGTTTGAAAAAGCATTACGCTTGCGCTCCCAGCCTAGAGCATGAATCCCAGCACGATTCGCGTCTAACACAAACTCACTGTTTTCACCGTCCTGTAACTCGGCACCTGAGAGATGTAGACCGTGTTTGAAAAAGCAATAAGCTTGCGCTCCCAGCCTAGAGCATGAATCAGAGCACGATTCGCGTCTAACACAAACTCACTGTTTTCACCGTCCTGTAACTCGGCACCTGAGAGGTGTAGACCGTGTTTGAAAAAGCAATAAGCTTTAGCTCCCAGCCTAGAGCATGAATCAGAGCACGATTCGCGTCTAACACAAACTCACTGTTTTCACCGTCCTGTAACTCGGCACCTGAGAAATGTAGACCGTGTTTGAAAAAGCAATAAGCTTGCGCTCCCAGCCTAGAGCATGAATCAGAGCACGATTCGCGTCTAACACAAACTCACTGTTTTCACCGTCCTGTAACTCGGCACCTGAGAGGTGTAGACCGTGTTTGAAAAAGCAATAAGCTTGCGCTCCCAGCCTAAAGCATGAATCAGAGCACGATTCGCGTCTAACACAAACTCACTGTTTTCACCGTCCTGTAACTCGGCACCTGAGAGGTGTAGACCGTGTTTGAAAAAGCAATAAGCTTTAGCTCCCAGCCTAGAGCATGAATCAGAGCACGATTCGCGTCTAACACAAACTCACTGTTTTCACCGTCCTGTACCTCGGCACCTGAGAGGTGTAGACCGTGTTTGAAAAAGCATTACGCTTGCGCTCCCAGCCTAGAGCATGAATCCAAGCACGATTCGCGTCTAACACAAACTCACTGTTTTCACCGTCCTGTAACTCGGCACCTGAGAGGTGTAGACCGTGTTGGAAAAAGCAATAAGCTTGCGCTCCCAGCCTAGAGCATGAATCAGAGCACGATTCGCGTCTAACACAAACTCACTGTTTTCACCGTCCTGTAACTCGGCACCTGAGAGGTGTAGACCGTGTTTGAAAAAGCAATAAGCTTTAGCTCCCAGCCTAGAGCATGAAACAGAGCACGATTCGCGTCTAAGACAAACTCACTGTTTTCACCGTCCTGTAACTCGGCACCTGAGAGATGTAGACCGTGTTTGAAAAAGCAATAAGCTTGCGCTCCCAGCCTAGAGCATAAATCAGAGCACGATTCGCGTCTAACACAAACTCACTGTTTTCACCGTCCTGTACCTCGGCACCTGAGAGGTGTAGACCGTGTTTGAAAAAGCATTACGCTTGCGCTCCCAGCCTAGAGCATCAATCCCAGCACGATTTGCGTCTAACACAAACTCACTGTTTTCACCGTCCTGTACCTCGGCACCTGAGAGGTGTAGACCGTGTTTGAAAAAGCAATAAGCTTGCGCTCCCAGCCTAGAGCATGAATCATAGCACGATTCGCGTCTAACACAAACTCACTGTTTTCACCGTCCTGTAACTCGGCACCTGAGAGGTGTAGACCGTGTTTGAAAAAGCATTACGCTTGCGCTCCCAGCCTAGAGCATGAATCCCAGCACGATTCGCGTCTAACACAAACTCACTGTTTTCACCGTCCTGTAACTCGGAACCTGAGAGATGTAGACCGTGTTTGAAAAAGCAATAAGCTTGCGCTCCCAGCCTAGAGCATGAATCAGAGCACGATTCGCGTCTAACACAAACTCACTGTTTTCACCGTCCTGTAACTCGGCACCTGAGAGGTGTAGACCGTGTTTGAAAAAGCAATAAGCTTTAGCTCCCAGCCTAGAGCATGAATCAGAGCACGATTCGCGTCTAACACAAACTCACTGTTTTCACCGTCCTGTACCTCGGCACCTGAGAGGAGTAGACCGTGCTTGAAAAAGCAATAAGCTTTAGCTCCCAGCCTAGAGCATGAATCAGAGCACGATTCGCGTCTAACACAAACTCACT
This sequence comes from Eleutherodactylus coqui, assembly GCF_035609145.1. Taxonomy (NCBI): domain Eukaryota; kingdom Metazoa; phylum Chordata; class Amphibia; order Anura; family Eleutherodactylidae; genus Eleutherodactylus; species Eleutherodactylus coqui. The sequence continues at coordinate 788,304 of NW_027102392.1, forward strand.
GTTTTCACCGTCCTGTAACTCGGAACCTGAGAGGTGTAGACCGTGTTTGAAAAAGCAATAAGCTTTAGCTCCCAGCCTAGAGCATGAATCAGAGCACGATTCGCTTCTAACACAAACTCACTGTTTTCACAGTCCTGCACCTCGGCACCTGAGAGGTGTAGACCGTGTTTGAAAAAGCATTACGCTTGCGCTCCCAGCCTAGAGCATGAATCCCAGCACGATTCGCGTCTAACACAAACTCACTGTTTTCACCGTCCTGTAACTCGGCACCTGAGAGATGTAGACCGTGTTTGAAAAAGCAATAAGCTTGCGCTCCCAGCCTAGAGCATGAATCAGAGCACGATTCGCGTCTAACACAAACTCACTGTTTTCACCGTCCTGTAACTCGGCACCTGAGAGGTGTAGACCGTGTTTGAAAAAGCAATAAGCTTTAGCTCCCAGCCTAGAGCATGAATCAGAGCACGATTCGCGTCTAACACAAACTCACTGTTTTCACCGTCCTGTAACTCGGCACCTGAGAGATGTAGACCGTGTTTGAAAAAGCAATAAGCTTGCGCTCCCAGCCTAGAGCATGAATCAGAGCACGATTCGCGTCTAACACAAACTCACTGTTTTCACCGTCCTGTAACTCGGCACCTGAGAGGTGTAGACCGTGTTTGAAAAAGCAATAAGCTTGCGCTCCCAGCCTAGAGCATGAATCAGAGCACGATTCGCGTCTAACACAAACTCACTGTTTTCACCGTCCTGTAACTCGGCACCTGAGAGGTGTAGACCGTGTTTGAAAAAGCAATAAGCTTTAGCTCCCAGCCTAGAGCATGAATCAGAGCACGATTCGCGTCTAACACAAACTCACTGTTTTCACCGTCCTGTAACTCGGCACCTGAGAGGAGTAGACCGTGTTTGAAAAAGCAATAAGCTTTAGCTCCCAGCCTAGAGCATGAATCAGAGCACGATTCGCGTCTAACACAAACTCACTGTTTTCACCGTCCTGTAACTCGGCACCTGAGAGGTGTAGACCGTGTTTGAAAAAGCAATAAGCTTTAGCTCCCAGCCTAGAGCATGAATCAGAGCACGATTCGCTTCTAACACAAACTCACTGTTTTCACCGTCCTGTACCTCGGCACCTGAGAGGTGTAGACCGTGTTTGAAAAAGCATTACGCTTGCGCTCCCAGCCTAGAGCATGAATCCCAGCACGATTCGCGTCTAACACAAACTCACTGTTTTCACCGTCCTGTAACTCGGCACCTGAGAGATGTAGACCGTGTTTGAAAAAGCAATAAGCTTGCGCTCCCAGCCTAGAGCATGAATCAGAGCACGATTCGCGTCTAACACAAACTCACTGTTTTCACCGTCCTGTAACTCGGCACCTGAGAGGTGTAGACCGTGTTTGAAAAAGCAATAAGCTTTAGCTCCCAGCCTAGAGCATGAATCAGAGCACGATTCGCGTCTAACACAAACTCACTGTTTTCACCGTCCTGTAACTCGGCACCTGAGAAATGTAGACCGTGTTTGAAAAAGCAATAAGCTTGCGCTCCCAGCCTAGAGCATGAATCAGAGCACGATTCGCGTCTAACACAAACTCACTGTTTTCACCGTCCTGTAACTCGGCACCTGAGAGGTGTAGACCGTGTTTGAAAAAGCAATAAGCTTGCGCTCCCAGCCTAAAGCATGAATCAGAGCACGATTCGCGTCTAACACAAACTCACTGTTTTCACCGTCCTGTAACTCGGCACCTGAGAGGTGTAGACCGTGTTTGAAAAAGCAATAAGCTTTAGCTCCCAGCCTAGAGCATGAATCAGAGCACGATTCGCGTCTAACACAAACTCACTGTTTTCACCGTCCTGTACCTCGGCACCTGAGAGGTGTAGACCGTGTTTGAAAAAGCATTACGCTTGCGCTCCCAGCCTAGAGCATGAATCCAAGCACGATTCGCGTCTAACACAAACTCACTGTTTTCACCGTCCTGTAACTCGGCACCTGAGAGGTGTAGACCGTGTTGGAAAAAGCAATAAGCTTGCGCTCCCAGCCTAGAGCATGAATCAGAGCACGATTCGCGTCTAACACAAACTCACTGTTTTCACCGTCCTGTAACTCGGCACCTGAGAGGTGTAGACCGTGTTTGAAAAAGCAATAAGCTTTAGCTCCCAGCCTAGAGCATGAATCAGAGCACGATTCGCGTCTAACACAAACTCACTGTTTTCACCGTCCTGTAACTCGGCACCTGAGAGGAGTAGACCGTGTTTGAAAAAGCAATAAGCTTTAGCTCCCAGCCTAGAGCATGAATCAGAGCACGATTCGCGTCTAACACAAACTCACTGTTTTCACCGTCCTGTAACTCGGCACCTGAGAGATGTAGACCGTGTTTGAAAAAGCAATAAGCTTGCGCTCCCAGCCTAGAGCATGAATCAGAGCACGATTCGCTTCTAACACAAACTCACTGTTTTCACCGTCCTGTACCTCGGCACCTGAGAGGTGTAGACCGTGTTTGAAAAAGCATTACGCTTGCGCTCCCAGCCTAGAGCATGAATCCCAGCACGATTCGCGTCTAACACAAACTCACTGTTTTCACCGTCCTGTAACTCGGCACCTGAGAGATGTAGAGCGTGTTTGAAAAAGCAATAAGCTTGCGCTCCCAGCCTAGAGCATGAATCAGAGCACGATTCGCGTCTAACACAAACTCACTGTTTTCACCGTCCTGTAACTCGGCACCTGAGAGGTGTAGACCGTGTTTGAAAAAGCAATAAGCTTGCGCTCCCAGCCTAAAGCATGAATCAGAGCACGATTCGCGTCTAACACAAACTCACTGTTTTCACCGTCCTGTAACTCGGCACCTGAGAGGTGTAGACCGTGTTTGAAAAAGCAATAAGCTTTAGCTCCCAGCCTAGAGCATGAATCAGAGCACGATTCGCGTCTAACACAAACTCACTGTTTTCACCGTCCTGTAACTCGGCACCTGAGAGATGTAGACCGTGTTTGAAAAAGCAATAAGCTTGCGCTCCCAGCCTAGAGCATGAATCATAGCACGATTCGCGTCTAACACAAACTCACTGTTTTCACCGTCCTGTAACTCGGCACCTGAGAGGTGTAGACCGTGTTTGAAAAAGCAATAAGCTTGCGCTCCCAGCCTAGAGTATGAATCAGAGCACGATTCGCGTCTAACACAAACTCACTGTTTTCACCGTCCTGTAACTCGGCACCTGAGAGGTGTAGACCGTGTTTGAAAAAGCAATAAGCTTTAGCTCCCAGCCTAGAGCATGAATCAGAGCACGATTCGCGTCTAACACAAACTCACTGTTTTCACCGTCCTGTACCTCGGCACCTGAGAGGTGTAGACCGTGTTTGAAAAAGCATTACGCTTGCGCTCCCAGCCTGGAGCATGAATCCAAGCACGATTCGCGTCTAACACAAACTCACTGTTTTCACCGTCCTGTAACTCGGCACCTGAGAGGTGTAGACCGTGTTTGAAAAAGCAATAAGCTTTAGCTCCCAGCCTAGAGCATGAATCAGAGCACGATTCGCGTCTAACACAAACTCACTGTTTTCACCGTCCTGTACCTCGGCACCTGAGAGGTGTAGACCGTGTTTGAAAAAGCAATAAGCTTTAGCTCCCAGCCTAGAGCATGAATCAGAGCACGATTCGCGTCTAACACAAACTCACTGTTTTCACCGTCCTGTACCTCGGCACCTGAGAGGTGTAGACCGTGCTTGAAAAAGCAATAAGCTTTAGCTCCCAGCCTAGAGCATGAATCAGAGCACGATTCGCGTCTAACACAAACTCACTGTTTTCACCGTCCTGTAACTCGGAACCTGAGAGGTGTAGACCGTGTTTGAAAAAGCAATAAGCTTTAGCTCCCAGCCTAGAGCATGAATCAGAGCACGATTCGCTTCTAACACAAACTCACTGTTTTCACAGTCCTGCACCTCGGCACCTGAGAGGTGTAGACCGTGTTTGAAAAAGCATTACGCTTGCGCTCCCAGCCTAGAGCATGAATCCCAGCACGATTCGCGTCTAACACAAACTCACTGTTTTCACTGTCCTGTAACTCGGCACCTGAGAGATGTAGACCGTGTTTGAAAAAGCAATAAGCTTGCGCTCCCAGCCTAGAGCATGAATCAGAGCACGATTCGCGTCTAACACAAACTCACTGTTTTCACCGTCCTGTACCTCGGCACCTGAGAGGTGTAGACCGTGTTTGAAAAAGCAATAAGCTTGCGCTCCCAGCCTAAAGCATGAATCAGAGCACGATTCGCGTCTAACACAAACTCACTGTTTTCACCGTCCTGTAACTCGGCACCTGAGAGGTGTAGACCGTGTTTGAAAAAGCAATAAGCTTTAGCTCCCAGCCTAGAGCATGAATCAGAGCACGATTCGCGTCTAACACAAACTCACTGTTTTCACCGTCCTGTAACTCGGCACCTGAGAGGAGTAGACCGTGTTTGAAAAAGCAATAAGCTTTAGCTCCCAGCCAAGAGCATGAATCAGAGCACGATTCGCGTCTAACACAAACTCACTGTTTTCACCGTCCTGTAACTCGGCACCTGAGAGGTGTAGACCGTGTTTGAAAAAGCAATAAGCTTTAGCTCCCAGCCTAGAGCATGAATCAGAGCACGATTCGCTTCTAACACAAACTCACTGTTTTCACCGTCCTGTACCTCGGCACCTGAGAGGTGTAGACCGTGTTTGAAAAAGCATTACGCTTGCGCTCCCAGCCTAGAGCATGAATCCCAGCACGATTCACGTCTAACACAAACTCACTGTTTTCACCGTCCTGTAACTCGGCACCTGAGAGGTGTAGACCGTGTTTGAAAAAGCAATAAGCTTTAGCTCCCAGCCTAGAGCATGAATCAGAGCACGATTCGCGTCTAACACAAACTCACTGTTTTCACCGTCCTGTAACTCGGCACCTGAGAGATGTAGACCGTGTTTGAAAAAGCAATAAGCTTGCGCTCCCAGCCTAGAGCATGAATCAGAGCACGATTCGCGTCTAACACAAACTCACTGTTTTCACCGTCCTGTAACTCGGCACCTGAGAGGTGTAGACCGTGTTTGAAAAAGCAATAAGCTTGCGCTCCCAGCCTAAAGCATGAATCAGAGCACGATTCGCGTCTAACACAAACTCACTGTTTTCACCGTCCTGTAACTCGGCACCTGAGAGGTGTAGACCGTGTTTGAAAAAGCAATAAGCTTTAGCTCCCAGCCTAGAGCATGAATCAGAGCACGATTCGCGTCTAACACAAACTCACTGTTTTCACCGTCCTGTAACTCGGCACCTGAGAGATGTAGACCGTGTTTGAAAAAGCAATAAGCTTGTGCTCCCAGCCTAGAGCATGAATCATAGCACGATTCGCGTCTAACACAAACTCACTGTTTTCACCGTCCTGTAACTCGGCACCTGAGAGGTGTAGACCGTGTTTGAAAAAGCAATAAGCTTGCGCTCCCAGCCTAGAGCATGAATCAGAGCACGATTCGCGTCTAACACAAACTCACTGTTTTCACCGTCCTGTAACTCGGCACCTGAGAGGTGTAGACCGTGTTTGAAAAAGCAATAAGCTTTAGCTCCCAGCCTAGAGCATGAATCAGAGCACGATTCGCTTCTAACACAAACTCACTGTTTTCACCGTCCTGTACCTCGGCACCTGAGAGGTGTAGACAGTGTTTGAAAAAGCATTACGCTTGCGCTCCCAGCCTAGAGCATCAGTCCCAGCACGATTCGCGTCTAACACAAACTCACTGTTTTCACCGTCCTGTACCTCGGCACCTGAGAGGTGTAGACCGTGTTTGAAAAAGCAATAAGCTTGTGCTCCCAGCCTAGAGCATGAATCAGAGCACGATTCGCGTCTAACAAACTCACTGTTTTCAACGTCCTGTAACTCGGCACCTGAGAGGTGTAGACCGTGTTTGAAAAAGCAATAAGCTTGCGCTCCCAGCCTAGAGCATGAATCAGAGCACGATTCGCGTCTAACACAAACTCACTGTTTTCACCGTCCTGTAACTCGGCACCTGAGAGGTGTAGACCGTGTTTGAAAAAGCAATAAGCTTGCGCTCCCAGCCTAGAGCATGAATCAGAGCACGATTCGCGTCTAACACAAACTCACTGTTTTCACCGTCCTGTAACTCGGCACCTGAGAGGTGTAGACCGTGTTTGAAAAAGCAATAAGCTTTAGCTCCCAGCCTAGAGCATGAATCAGAGCACGATTCGCGTCTAACACAAACTCACTGTTTTCACCGTCCTGTACCTCGGCACCTGAGAGGTGTAGACCGTGTTTGAAAAAGCATTACGCTTGCGCTCCCAGCCTAGAGCATGAATCCAAGCACAATTCGCGTCTAACACAAACTCACTGTTTTCACCGTCCTGTAACTCGGCACCTGAGAGGTGTAGACCGTGTTTGAAAAAGCAATAAGCTTGCGCTCCCAGCCTAGAGCATGAATCAGAGCACGATTCGCGTCTAACACAAACTCACTGTTTTCACCGTCCTGTAACTCGGCACCTGAGAGGTGTAGACCGTGTTTGAAAAAGCAATAAGCTTTAGCTCCCAGCCTAGAGCATGAATCAGAGCACGATTCGCGTCTAACACAAACTCACTGTTTTCACCGTCCTGTAACTCGGCACCTGAGAGATATAGACCGTGTTTGAAAAAGCAATAAGCTTTAGCTCCCAGCCTAGAGCATGAAACAGAGCACGATTCGCGTCTAAGACAAACTCACTGTTTTCACCGTCCTGTAACTCGGCACCTGAGAGATGTAGACCGTGTTTGAAAAAGCAATAAGCTTGCGCTCCCAGCCTAGAGCATAAATCAGAGCACGATTCGCGTCTAACACAAACTCACTGTTTTCACCGTCCTGTACCTCGGCACCTGAGAGGTGTAGACCGTGTTTGAAAAAGCATTACGCTTGCGCTCCCAGCCTAGAGCATCAATCCCAGCACGATTTGCGTCTAACACAAACTCACTGTTTTCACCGTCCTGTACCTCGGCACCTGAGAGGTGTAGACCGTGTTTGAAAAAGCAATAAGCTTGCGCTCCCAGCCTAGAGCATGAATCATAGCACGATTCGCGTCTAACACAAACTCACTGTTTTCACCGTCCTGTAACTCGGCACCTGAGAGGTGTAGACCGTGTTTGAAAAAGCATTACGCTTGCGCTCCCAGCCTAGAGCATGAATCCCAGCACGATTCGCGTCTAACACAAACTCACTGTTTTCACCGTCCTGTAACTCGGCACCTGAGAGATGTAGACCGTGTTTGAAAAAGCAATAAGCTTGCGCTCCCAGCCTAGAGCATGAATCAGAGCACGATTCGCGTCTAACACAAACTCACTGTTTTCACCGTCCTGTAACTCGGCACCTGAGAGGTGTAGACCGTGCTTGAAAAAGCAATAAGCTTTAGCTCCCAGCCTAGAGCATGAATCAGAGCACGATTCGCGTCTAACACAAACTCACTGTTTTCACCGTCCTGTACCTCGGCACCTGAGAGGAGTAGACCGTGCTTGAAAAAGCAATAAGCTTTAGCTCCCAGCCTAGAGCATGAATCAGAGCACGATTCGCGTCTAACACAAACTCACTGTTTTCACCGTCCTGTAACTCGGAACCTGAGAGGTGTAGACCGTGTTTGAAAAAGCAATAAGCTTTAGCTCCCAGCCTAGAGCATGAATCAGAGCACGATTCGCTTCTAACACAAACTCACTGTTTTCACAGTCCTGCACCTCGGCACCTGAGAGGTGTAGACCGTGTTTGAAAAAGCATTACGCTTGCGCTCCCAGCCTAGAGCATGAATCCCAGCACGATTCGCGTCTAACACAAACTCACTGTTTTCACCGTCCTGTAACTCGGCACCTGAGAGATGTAGACCGTGTTTGAAAAAGCAATAAGCTTGCGCTCCCAGCCTAGAGCATGAATCAGAGCACGATTCGCGTCTAACACAAACTCACTGTTTTCACCGTCCTGTAACTCGGCACCTGAGAGGTGTAGACCGTGTTTGAAAAAGCAATAAGCTTTAGCTCCCAGCCTAGAGCATGAATCAGAGCACGATTCGCGTCTAACACAAACTCACTGTTTTCACCGTCCTGTAACTCGGCACCTGAGAGATGTAGACCGTGTTTGAAAAAGCAATAAGCTTGCGCTCCCAGCCTAGAGCATGAATCAGAGCACGATTCGCGTCTAACACAAACTCACTGTTTTCACCGTCCTGTAACTCGGCACCTGAGAGGTGTAGACCGTGTTTGAAAAAGCAATAAGCTTTAGCTCCCAGCCTAGAGCATGAATCAGAGCACGATTCGCGTCTAACACAAACTCACTGTTTTCACCGTCCTGTAACTCGGCACCTGAGAGATGTAGACCGTGTTTGAAAAAGCAATAAGCTTGCGCTCCCAGCCTAGAGCATGAATCAGAGCACGATTCGCGTCTAACACAAACTCACTGTTTTCACCGTCCTGTAACTCGGCACCTGAGAGGTGTAGACCGTGTTTGAAAAAGCAATAAGCTTGCGCTCCCAGCCTAGAGCATGAATCAGAGCACGATTCGCGTCTAACACAAACTCACTGTTTTCACCGTCCTGTAACTCGGCACCTGAGAGGTGTAGACCGTGTTTGAAAAAGCAATAAGCTTTAGCTCCCAGCCTAGAGCATGAATCAGAGCACGATTCGCGTCTAACACAAACTCACTGTTTTCGCCGTCCTGTAACTCGGCACCTGAGAGGAGTAGACCGTGTTTGAAAAAGCAATAAGCTTTAGCTCCCAGCCTAGAGCATGAATCAGAGCACGATTCGCGTCTAACACAAACTCACTGTTTTCACCGTCCTGTAACTCGGCACCTGAGAGGTGTAGACCGTGTTTGAAAAAGCAATAAGCTTTAGCTCCCAGCCTAGAGCATGAATCAGAGCACGATTCGCTTCTAACACAAACTCACTGTTTTCACCGTCCTGTACCTCGGCACCTGAGAGGTGTAGACCGTGTTTGAAAAAGCATTACGCTTGCGCTCCCAGCCTAGAGCATGAATCCCAGCACGATTCGCGTCTAACACAAACTCACTGTTTTCACCGTCCTGTAACTCGGCACCTGAGAGATGTAGACCGTGTTTGAAAAAGCAATAAGCTTGCGCTCCCAGCCTAGAGCATGAATCAGAGCACGATTCGCGTCTAACACAAACTCACTGTTTTCACCGTCCTGTAACTCGGCACCTGAGAGGTGTAGACCGTGTTTGAAAAAGCAATAAGCTTTAGCTCCCAGCCTAGAGCATGAATCAGAGCACGATTCGCGTCTAACACAAACTCACTGTTTTCACCGTCCTGTAACTCGGCACCTGAGAAATGTAGACCGTGTTTGAAAAAGCAATAAGCTTGCGCTCCCAGCCTAGAGCATGAATCAGAGCACGATTCGCGTCTAACACAAACTCACTGTTTTCACCGTCCTGTAACTCGGCACCTGAGAGGTGTAGACCGTGTTTGAAAAAGCAATAAGCTTGCGCTCCCAGCCTAAAGCATGAATCAGAGCACGATTCGCGTCTAACACAAACTCACTGTTTTCACCGTCCTGTAACTCGGCACCTGAGAGGTGTAGACCGTGTTTGAAAAAGCAATAAGCTTTAGCTCCCAGCCTAGAGCATGAATCAGAGCACGATTCGCGTCTAACACAAACTCACTGTTTTCACCGTCCTGTAACTCGGCACCTGAGAGATGTAGACCGTGTTTGAAAAAGCAATAAGCTTGTGCTCCCAGCCTAGAGCATGAATCAGAGCACGATTCGCGTCTAACACAAACTCACTGTTTTCACCGTCCTGTAACTCGGCACCTGAGAGGTGTAGACCGTGTTTGAAAAAGCAATAAGCTTTAGCTCCCAGCCTAGAGCATGAATCAGAGCACGATTCGCTTCTAACACAAACTCACTGTTTTCACCGTCCTGTACCTCGGCACCTGAGAGGTGTAGACCGTGTTTGAAAAAGCATTACGCTTGCGCTCCCAGCCTAGAGCATGAATCAGAGCACGATTCGCGTCTAACACAAACTCACTGTTTTCACCGTCCTGTAACTCGGCACCTGAGAAATGTAGACCGTGTTTGAAAAAGCAATAAGCTTGCGCTCCCAGCCTAGAGCATGAATCAGAGCACGATTCGCGTCTAACACAAACTCACTGTTTTCACCGTCCTGTAACTCGGCACCTGAGAGGTGTAGACCGTGTTTGAAAAAGCAATAAGCTTGCGCTCCCAGCCTAAAGCATGAATCAGAGCACGATTCGCGTCTAACACAAACTCACTGTTTTCACCGTCCTGTAACTCGGCACCTGAGAGGTGTAGACCGTGTTTGAAAAAGCAATAAGCTTTAGCTCCCAGCCTAGAGCATGAATCAGAGCACGATTCGCGTCTAACACAAACTCACTGTTTTCACCGTCCTGTACCTCGGCACCTGAGAGGTGTAGACCGTGTTTGAAAAAGCATTACGCTTGCGCTCCCAGCCTAGAGCATGAATCCAAGCACGATTCGCGTCTAACACAAACTCACTGTTTTCACCGTCCTGTAACTCGGCACCTGAGAGGTGTAGACCGTGTTGGAAAAAGCAATAAGCTTGCGCTCCCAGCCTAGAGCATGAATCAGAGCACGATTCGCGTCTAACACAAACTCACTGTTTTCACCGTCCTGTAACTCGGCACCTGAGAGGTGTAGACCGTGTTTGAAAAAGCAATAAGCTTTAGCTCCCAGCCTAGAGCATGAATCAGAGCACGATTCGCGTCTAACACAAACTCACTGTTTTCACCGTCCTGTAACTCGGCACCTGAGAGGAGTAGACCGTGTTTGAAAAAGCAATAAGCTTTAGCTCCCAGCCTAGAGCATGAATCAGAGCACGATTCGCGTCTAACACAAACTCACTGTTTTCACCGTCCTGTAACTCGGCACCTGAGAGATGTAGACCGTGTTTGAAAAAGCAATAAGCTTGCGCTCCCAGCCTAGAGCATGAATCAGAGCACGATTCGCTTCTAACACAAACTCACTGTTTTCACCGTCCTGTACCTCGGCACCTGAGAGGTGTAGACCGTGTTTGAAAAAGCATTACGCTTGCGCTCCCAGCCTAGAGCATGAATCCCAGCACGATTCGCGTCTAACACAAACTCACTGTTTTCACCGTCCTGTAACTCGGCACCTGAGAGATGTAGAGCGTGTTTGAAAAAGCAATAAGCTTGCGCTCCCAGCCTAGAGCATGAATCAGAGCACGATTCGCGTCTAACACAAACTCACTGTTTTCACCGTCCTGTAACTCGGCACCTGAGAGGTGTAGACCGTGTTTGAAAAAGCAATAAGCTTGCGCTCCCAGCCTAAAGCATGAATCAGAGCACGATTCGCGTCTAACACAAACTCACTGTTTTCACCGTCCTGTAACTCGGCACCTGAGAGGTGTAGACCGTGTTTGAAAAAGCAATAAGCTTTAGCTCCCAGCCTAGAGCATGAATCAGAGCACGATTCGCGTCTAACACAAACTCACTGTTTTCACCGTCCTGTAACTCGGCACCTGAGAGATGTAGACCGTGTTTGAAAAAGCAATAAGCTTGCGCTCCCAGCCTAGAGCATGAATCATAGCACGATTCGCGTCTAACACAAACTCACTGTTTTCACCGTCCTGTAACTCGGCACCTGAGAGGTGTAGACCGTGTTTGAAAAAGCAATAAGCTTGCGCTCCCAGCCTAGAGTATGAATCAGAGCACGATTCGCGTCTAACACAAACTCACTGTTTTCACCGTCCTGTAACTCGGCACCTGAGAGGTGTAGACCGTGTTTGAAAAAGCAATAAGCTTTAGCTCCCAGCCTAGAGCATGAATCAGAGCACGATTCGCGTCTAACACAAACTCACTGTTTTCACCGTCCTGTACCTCGGCACCTGAGAGGTGTAGACCGTGTTTGAAAAAGCATTACGCTTGCGCTCCCAGCCTGGAGCATGAATCCAAGCACGATTCGCGTCTAACACAAACTCACTGTTTTCACCGTCCTGTAACTCGGCACCTGAGAGGTGTAGACCGTGTTTGAAAAAGCAATAAGCTTTAGCTCCCAGCCTAGAGCATGAATCAGAGCACGATTCGCGTCTAACACAAACTCACTGTTTTCACCGTCCTGTACCTCGGCACCTGAGAGGTGTAGACCGTGTTTGAAAAAGCAATAAGCTTTAGCTCCCAGCCTAGAGCATGAATCAGAGCACGATTCGCGTCTAACACAAACTCACTGTTTTCACCGTCCTGTACCTCGGCACCTGAGAGGTGTAGACCGTGCTTGAAAAAGCAATAAGCTTTAGCTCCCAGCCTAGAGCATGAATCAGAGCACGATTCGCGTCTAACACAAACTCACTGTTTTCACCGTCCTGTAACTCGGAACCTGAGAGGTGTAGACCGTGTTTGAAAAAGCAATAAGCTTTAGCTCCCAGCCTAGAGCATGAATCAGAGCACGATTCGCTTCTAACACAAACTCACTGTTTTCACAGTCCTGCACCTCGGCACCTGAGAGGTGTAGACCGTGTTTGAAAAAGCATTACGCTTGCGCTCCCAGCCTAGAGCATGAATCCCAGCACGATTCGCGTCTAACACAAACTCACTGTTTTCACTGTCCTGTAACTCGGCACCTGAGAGATGTAGACCGTGTTTGAAAAAGCAATAAGCTTGCGCTCCCAGCCTAGAGCATGAATCAGAGCACGATTCGCGTCTAACACAAACTCACTGTTTTCACCGTCCTGTACCTCGGCACCTGAGAGGTGTAGACCGTGTTTGAAAAAGCAATAAGCTTGCGCTCCCAGCCTAAAGCATGAATCAGAGCACGATTCGCGTCTAACACAAACTCACTGTTTTCACCGTCCTGTAACTCGGCACCTGAGAGGTGTAGACCGTGTTTGAAAAAGCAATAAGCTTTAGCTCCCAGCCTAGAGCATGAATCAGAGCACGATTCGCGTCTAACACAAACTCACTGTTTTCACCGTCCTGTAACTCGGCACCTGAGAGGAGTAGACCGTGTTTGAAAAAGCAATAAGCTTTAGCTCCCAGCCAAGAGCATGAATCAGAGCACGATTCGCGTCTAACACAAACTCACTGTTTTCACCGTCCTGTAACTCGGCACCTGAGAGGTGTAGACCGTGTTTGAAAAAGCAATAAGCTTTAGCTCCCAGCCTAGAGCATGAATCAGAGCACGATTCGCTTCTAACACAAACTCACTGTTTTCACCGTCCTGTACCTCGGCACCTGAGAGGTGTAGACCGTGTTTGAAAAAGCATTACGCTTGCGCTCCCAGCCTAGAGCATGAATCCCAGCACGATTCACGTCTAACACAAACTCACTGTTTTCACCGTCCTGTAACTCGGCACCTGAGAGGTGTAGACCGTGTTTGAAAAAGCAATAAGCTTTAGCTCCCAGCCTAGAGCATGAATCAGAGCACGATTCGCGTCTAACACAAACTCACTGTTTTCACCGTCCTGTAACTCGGCACCTGAGAGATGTAGACCGTGTTTGAAAAAGCAATAAGCTTGCGCTCCCAGCCTAGAGCATGAATCAGAGCACGATTCGCGTCTAACACAAACTCACTGTTTTCACCGTCCTGTAACTCGGCACCTGAGAGGTGTAGACCGTGTTTGAAAAAGCAATAAGCTTGCGCTCCCAGCCTAAAGCATGAATCAGAGCACGATTCGCGTCTAACACAAACTCACTGTTTTCACCGTCCTGTAACTCGGCACCTGAGAGGTGTAGACCGTGTTTGAAAAAGCAATAAGCTTTAGCTCCCAGCCTAGAGCATGAATCAGAGCACGATTCGCGTCTAACACAAACTCACTGTTTTCACCGTCCTGTAACTCGGCACCTGAGAGATGTAGACCGTGTTTGAAAAAGCAATAAGCTTGTGCTCCCAGCCTAGAGCATGAATCATAGCACGATTCGCGTCTAACACAAACTCACTGTTTTCACCGTCCTGTAACTCGGCACCTGAGAGGTGTAGACCGTGTTTGAAAAAGCAATAAGCTTGCGCTCCCAGCCTAGAGCATGAATCAGAGCACGATTCGCGTCTAACACAAACTCACTGTTTTCACCGTCCTGTAACTCGGCACCTGAGAGGTGTAGACCGTGTTTGAAAAAGCAATAAGCTTTAGCTCCCAGCCTAGAGCATGAATCAGAGCACGATTCGCTTCTAACACAAACTCACTGTTTTCACCGTCCTGTACCTCGGCACCTGAGAGGTGTAGACAGTGTTTGAAAAAGCATTACGCTTGCGCTCCCAGCCTAGAGCATCAGTCCCAGCACGATTCGCGTCTAACACAAACTCACTGTTTTCACCGTCCTGTACCTCGGCACCTGAGAGGTGTAGACCGTGTTTGAAAAAGCAATAAGCTTGTGCTCCCAGCCTAGAGCATGAATCAGAGCACGATTCGCGTCTAACAAACTCACTGTTTTCAACGTCCTGTAACTCGGCACCTGAGAGGTGTAGACCGTGTTTGAAAAAGCAATAAGCTTGCGCTCCCAGCCTAGAGCATGAATCAGAGCACGATTCGCGTCTAACACAAACTCACTGTTTTCACCGTCCTGTAACTCGGCACCTGAGAGGTGTAGACCGTGTTTGAAAAAGCAATAAGCTTGCGCTCCCAGCCTAGAGCATGAATCAGAGCACGATTCGCGTCTAACACAAACTCACTGTTTTCACCGTCCTGTAACTCGGCACCTGAGAGGTGTAGACCGTGTTTGAAAAAGCAATAAGCTTTAGCTCCCAGCCTAGAGCATGAATCAGAGCACGATTCGCGTCTAACACAAACTCACTGTTTTCACCGTCCTGTACCTCGGCACCTGAGAGGTGTAGACCGTGTTTGAAAAAGCATTACGCTTGCGCTCCCAGCCTAGAGCATGAATCCAAGCACAATTCGCGTCTAACACAAACTCACTGTTTTCACCGTCCTGTAACTCGGCACCTGAGAGGTGTAGACCGTGTTTGAAAAAGCAATAAGCTTGCGCTCCCAGCCTAGAGCATGAATCAGAGCACGATTCGCGTCTAACACAAACTCACTGTTTTCACCGTCCTGTAACTCGGCACCTGAGAGGTGTAGACCGTGTTTGAAAAAGCAATAAGCTTTAGCTCCCAGCCTAGAGCATGAATCAGAGCACGATTCGCGTCTAACACAAACTCACTGTTTTCACCGTCCTGTAACTCGGCACCTGAGAGATATAGACCGTGTTTGAAAAAGCAATAAGCTTTAGCTCCCAGCCTAGAGCATGAAACAGAGCACGATTCGCGTCTAAGACAAACTCACTGTTTTCACCGTCCTGTAACTCGGCACCTGAGAGATGTAGACCGTGTTTGAAAAAGCAATAAGCTTGCGCTCCCAGCCTAGAGCATAAATCAGAGCACGATTCGCGTCTAACACAAACTCACTGTTTTCACCGTCCTGTACCTCGGCACCTGAGAGGTGTAGACCGTGTTTGAAAAAGCATTACGCTTGCGCTCCCAGCCTAGAGCATCAATCCCAGCACGATTTGCGTCTAACACAAACTCACTGTTTTCACCGTCCTGTACCTCGGCACCTGAGAGGTGTAGACCGTGTTTGAAAAAGCAATAAGCTTGCGCTCCCAGCCTAGAGCATGAATCATAGCACGATTCGCGTCTAACACAAACTCACTGTTTTCACCGTCCTGTAACTCGGCACCTGAGAGGTGTAGACCGTGTTTGAAAAAGCATTACGCTTGCGCTCCCAGCCTAGAGCATGAATCCCAGCACGATTCGCGTCTAACACAAACTCACTGTTTTCACCGTCCTGTAACTCGGCACCTGAGAGATGTAGACCGTGTTTGAAAAAGCAATAAGCTTGCGCTCCCAGCCTAGAGCATGAATCAGAGCACGATTCGCGTCTAACACAAACTCACTGTTTTCACCGTCCTGTAACTCGGCACCTGAGAGGTGTAGACCGTGCTTGAAAAAGCAATAAGCTTTAGCTCCCAGCCTAGAGCATGAATCAGAGCACGATTCGCGTCTAACACAAACTCACTGTTTTCACCGTCCTGTACCTCGGCACCTGAGAGGAGTAGACCGTGCTTGAAAAAGCAATAAGCTTTAGCTCCCAGCCTAGAGCATGAATCAGAGCACGATTCGCGTCTAACACAAACTCACTGTTTTCACCGTCCTGTAACTCGGAACCTGAGAGGTGTAGACCGTGTTTGAAAAAGCAATAAGCTTTAGCTCCCAGCCTAGAGCATGAATCAGAGCACGATTCGCTTCTAACACAAACTCACTGTTTTCACAGTCCTGCACCTCGGCACCTGAGAGGTGTAGACCGTGTTTGAAAAAGCATTACGCTTGCGCTCCCAGCCTAGAGCATGAATCCCAGCACGATTCGCGTCTAACACAAACTCACTGTTTTCACCGTCCTGTAACTCGGCACCTGAGAGATGTAGACCGTGTTTGAAAAAGCAATAAGCTTGCGCTCCCAGCCTAGAGCATGAATCAGAGCACGATTCGCGTCTAACACAAACTCACTGTTTTCACCGTCCTGTAACTCGGCACCTGAGAGGTGTAGACCGTGTTTGAAAAAGCAATAAGCTTTAGCTCCCAGCCTAGAGCATGAATCAGAGCACGATTCGCGTCTAACACAAACTCACTGTTTTCACCGTCCTGTAACTCGGCACCTGAGAGATGTAGACCGTGTTTGAAAAAGCAATAAGCTTGCGCTCCCAGCCTAGAGCATGAATCAGAGCACGATTCGCGTCTAACACAAACTCACTGTTTTCACCGTCCTGTAACTCGGCACCTGAGAGGTGTAGACCGTGTTTGAAAAAGCAATAAGCTTTAGCTCCCAGCCTAGAGCATGAATCAGAGCACGATTCGCGTCTAACACAAACTCACTGTTTTCACCGTCCTGTAACTCGGCACCTGAGAGATGTAGACCGTGTTTGAAAAAGCAATAAGCTTGCGCTCCCAGCCTAGAGCATGAATCAGAGCACGATTCGCGTCTAACACAAACTCACTGTTTTCACCGTCCTGTAACTCGGCACCTGAGAGGTGTAGACCGTGTTTGAAAAAGCAATAAGCTTGCGCTCCCAGCCTAGAGCATGAATCAGAGCACGATTCGCGTCTAACACAAACTCACTGTTTTCACCGTCCTGTAACTCGGCACCTGAGAGGTGTAGACCGTGTTTGAAAAAGCAATAAGCTTTAGCTCCCAGCCTAGAGCATGAATCAGAGCACGATTCGCGTCTAACACAAACTCACTGTTTTCGCCGTCCTGTAACTCGGCACCTGAGAGGAGTAGACCGTGTTTGAAAAAGCAATAAGCTTTAGCTCCCAGCCTAGAGCATGAATCAGAGCACGATTCGCGTCTAACACAAACTCACTGTTTTCACCGTCCTGTAACTCGGCACCTGAGAGGTGTAGACCGTGTTTGAAAAAGCAATAAGCTTTAGCTCCCAGCCTAGAGCATGAATCAGAGCACGATTCGCTTCTAACACAAACTCACTGTTTTCACCGTCCTGTACCTCGGCACCTGAGAGGTGTAGACCGTGTTTGAAAAAGCATTACGCTTGCGCTCCCAGCCTAGAGCATGAATCCCAGCACGATTCGCGTCTAACACAAACTCACTGTTTTCACCGTCCTGTAACTCGGCACCTGAGAGATGTAGACCGTGTTTGAAAAAGCAATAAGCTTGCGCTCCCAGCCTAGAGCATGAATCAGAGCACGATTCGCGTCTAACACAAACTCACTGTTTTCACCGTCCTGTAACTCGGCACCTGAGAGGTGTAGACCGTGTTTGAAAAAGCAATAAGCTTTAGCTCCCAGCCTAGAGCATGAATCAGAGCACGATTCGCGTCTAACACAAACTCACTGTTTTCACCGTCCTGTAACTCGGCACCTGAGAAATGTAGACCGTGTTTGAAAAAGCAATAAGCTTGCGCTCCCAGCCTAGAGCATGAATCAGAGCACGATTCGCGTCTAACACAAACTCACTGTTTTCACCGTCCTGTAACTCGGCACCTGAGAGGTGTAGACCGTGTTTGAAAAAGCAATAAGCTTGCGCTCCCAGCCTAAAGCATGAATCAGAGCACGATTCGCGTCTAACACAAACTCACTGTTTTCACCGTCCTGTAACTCGGCACCTGAGAGGTGTAGACCGTGTTTGAAAAAGCAATAAGCTTTAGCTCCCAGCCTAGAGCATGAATCAGAGCACGATTCGCGTCTAACACAAACTCACTGTTTTCACCGTCCTGTAACTCGGCACCTGAGAGATGTAGACCGTGTTTGAAAAAGCAATAAGCTTGTGCTCCCAGCCTAGAGCATGAATCATAGCACGATTCGCGTCTAACACAAACTCACTGTTTTCACCGTCCTGTAACTCGGCACCTGAGAGGTGTAGACCGTGTTTGAAAAAGCAATAAGCTTGCGCTCCCAGCCTAGAGCATGAATCAGAGCACGATTCGCGTCTAACACAAACTCACTGTTTTCACCGTCCTGTAACTCGGCACCTGAGAGGTGTAGACCGTGTTTGAAAAAGCAATAAGCTTTAGCTCCCAGCCTAGAGCATGAATCAGAGCACGATTCGCGTCTAACACAAACTCACTGTTTTTACCGTCCTGTACCTCGGCACCTGAGAGGTGTAGACCGTGTTTGAAAAAGCATTACGCTTGCGCTCCCAGCCTAGAGCATGAATCCCAGCACGATTCGCGTCTAACACAAACTCACTGTTTTCACCGTCCTGTAACTCGGCACCTGAGAGATGTAGACCGTGTTTGAAAAAGCAATAAGCTTGCGCTCCCAGCCTAGAGCATGAATCAGAGCACGATTCGCGTCTAACACAAACTCACTGTTTTCACCGTCCTGTAACTCGGCACCTGAGAGGTGTAGACCGTGTTTGAAAAAGCAATAAGCTTGCGCTCCCAGCCTAAAGCATGAATCAGAGCACGATTCGCGTCTAACACAAACTCACTGTTTTCACCGTCCTGTAACTCGGCACCTGAGAGGTGTAGACCGTGTTTGAAAAAGCAATAAGCTTTAGCTCCCAGCCTAGAGCATGAATCAGAGCACGATTCGCGTCTAACACAAACTCACTGTTTTCACCGTCCTGTACCTCGGCACCTGAGAGGTGTAGACCGTGTTTGAAAAAGCATTACGCTTGCGCTCCCAGCCTAGAGCATGAATCCAAGCACAATTCGCGTCTAACACAAACTCACTGTTTTCACCGTCCTGTAACTCGGCACCTGAGAGGTGTAGACCGTGTTTGAAAAAGCAATAAGCTTTAGCTCCCAGCCTAGAGCATGAATCAGAGCACGATTCGCGTCTAACACAAACTCACTGTTTTCACCGTCCTGTAACTCGGCACCTGAGAGGAGTAGACCGTGTTTGAAAAAGCAATAAGCTTTAGCTCCCAGCCTAGAGCATGAATCAGAGCACGATTCGCGTCTAACACAAACTCACTGTTTTCACCGTCCTGTAACTCGGCACCTGAGAGATGTAGACCGTGTTTGAAAAAGCAATAAGCTTGCGCTCCCAGCCTAGAGCATGAATCAGAGCACGATTCGCTTCTAACACAAACTCACTGTTTTCACCGTCCTGTACCTCGGCACCTGAGAGGTGTAGACCGTGTTTGAAAAAGCATTACGCTTGCGCTCCCAGCCTAGAGCATGAATCCCAGCACGATTCGCGTCTAACACAAACTCACTGTTTTCACCGTCCTGTAACTCGGCACCTGAGAGATGTAGAGCGTGTTTGAAAAAGCAATAAGCTTGCGCTCCCAGCCTAGAGCATGAATCAGAGCACGATTCGCGTCTAACACAAACTCACTGTTTTCACCGTCCTGTAACTCGGCACCTGAGAGGTGTAGACCGTGTTTGAAAAAGCAATAAGCTTTAGCTCCCAGCCTAGAGCATGAATCAGAGCACGATTCGCGTCTAACACAAACTCACTGTTTTCACCGTCCTGTAACTCGGCACCTGAGAGGTGTAGACCGTGTTTGAAAAAGCAATAAGCTTGCGCTCCCAGCCTAGAGTATGAATCAGAGCACGATTCGCGTCTAACACAAACTCACTGTTTTCACCGTCCTGTAACTCGGCACCTGAGAGGTGTAGACCGTGTTTGAAAAAGCAATAAGCTTTAGCTCCCAGCCTAGAGCATGAATCAGAGCACGATTCGCGTCTAACACAAACTCACTGTTTTCACCGTCCTGTACCTCGGCACCTGAGAGGTGTAGACCGTGTTTGAAAAAGCATTACGCTTGCGCTCCCAGCCTAGAGCATGAATCCAAGCACAATTCGCGTCTAACACAAACTCACTGTTTTCACCGTCCTGTAACTCGGCACCTGAGAGATGTAGACCGTGTTTGAAAAAGCAATAAGCTTGCGCTCCCAGCCTAGAGCATGAATCAGAGCACGATTCGCTTCTAACACAAACTCACTGTTTTCACCGTCCTGTACCTCGGCACCTGAGAGGTGTAGACCGTGTTTGAAAAAGCATTACGCTTGCGCTCCCAGCCTAGAGCATGAATCCCAGCACGATTCGCGTCTAACACAAACTCACTGTTTTCACCGTCCTGTAACTCGGCACCTGAGAGATGTAGAGCGTGTTTGAAAAAGCAATAAGCTTGCGCTCCCAGCCTAGAGCATGAATCAGAGCACGATTCGCGTCTAACACAAACTCACTGTTTTCACCGTCCTGTAACTCGGCACCTGAGAGGTGTAGACCGTGTTTGAAAAAGCAATAAGCTTTAGCTCCCAGCCTAGAGCATGAATCAGAGCACGATTCGCGTCTAACACAAACTCACTGTTTTCACCGTCCTGTAACTCGGCACCTGAGAGGTGTAGACCGTGTTTGAAAAAGCAATAAGCTTGCGCTCCCAGCCTAGAGTATGAATCAGAGCACGATTCGCGTCTAACACAAACTCACTGTTTTCACCGTCCTGTAACTCGGCACCTGAGAGGTGTAGACCGTGTTTGAAAAAGCAATAAGCTTTAGCTCCCAGCCTAGAGCATGAATCAGAGCACGATTCGCGTCTAACACAAACTCACTGTTTTCACCGTCCTGTACCTCGGCACCTGAGAGGTGTAGACCGTGTTTGAAAAAGCATTACGCTTGCGCTCCCAGCCTAGAGCATGAATCCAAGCACAATTCGCGTCTAACACAAACTCACTGTTTTCACCGTCCTGTAACTCGGCACCTGAGAGGTGTAGACCGTGTTTGAAAAAGCAATAAGCTTTAGCTCCCAGCCTAGAGCATGAATCAGAGCACGATTCGCGTCTAACACAAACTCACTGTTTTCACCGTCCTGTAACTCGGCACCTGAGAGGAGTAGACCGTGTTTGAAAAAGCAATAAGCTTTAGCTCCCAGCCTAGAGCATGAATCAGAGCACGATTCGCGTCTAACACAAACTCACTGTTTTCACCGTCCTGTAACTCGGCACCTGAGAGATGTAGACCGTGTTTGAAAAAGCAATAAGCTTGCGCTCCCAGCCTAGAGCATGAATCAGAGCACGATTCGCTTCTAACACAAACTCACTGTTTTCACCGTCCTGTACCTCGGCACCTGAGAGGTGTAGACCGTGTTTGAAAAAGCATTACGCTTGCGCTCCCAGCCTAGAGCATGAATCCCAGCACGATTCGCGTCTAACACAAACTCACTGTTTTCACCGTCCTGTAACTCGGCACCTGAGAGATGTAGAGCGTGTTTGAAAAAGCAATAAGCTTGCGCTCCCAGCCTAGAGCATGAATCAGAGCACGATTCGCGTCTAACACAAACTCACTGTTTTCACCGTCCTGTAACTCGGCACCTGAGAGGTGTAGACCGTGTTTGAAAAAGCAATAAGCTTTAGCTCCCAGCCTAGAGCATGAATCAGAGCACGATTCGCGTCTAACACAAACTCACTGTTTTCACCGTCCTGTAACTCGGCACCTGAGAGGTGTAGACCGTGTTTGAAAAAGCAATAAGCTTGCGCTCCCAGCCTAGAGTATGAATCAGAGCACGATTCGCGTCTAACACAAACTCACTGTTTTCACCGTCCTGTAACTCGGCACCTGAGAGGTGTAGACCGTGTTTGAAAAAGCAATAAGCTTGCGCTCCCAGCCTAGAGCATGAATCAGAGCACGATTCGCTTCTAACACAAACTCACTGTTTTCACCGTCCTGTACCTCGGCACCTGAGAGGTGTAGACCGTGTTTGAAAAAGCATTACGCTTGCGCTCCCAGCCTAGAGCATGAATCCCAGCACGATTCGCGTCTAACACAAACTCACTGTTTTCACCGTCCTGTAACTCGGCACCTGAGAGATGTAGAGCGTGTTTGAAAAAGCAATAAGCTTGCGCTCCCAGCCTAGAGCATGAATCAGAGCACGATTCGCGTCTAACACAAACTCACTGTTTTCACCGTCCTGTAACTCGGCACCTGAGAGGTGTAGACCGTGTTTGAAAAAGCAATAAGCTTTAGCTCCCAGCCTAGAGCATGAATCAGAGCACGATTCGC
Source organism: Eleutherodactylus coqui (assembly GCF_035609145.1). Classification (NCBI taxonomy): domain Eukaryota; kingdom Metazoa; phylum Chordata; class Amphibia; order Anura; family Eleutherodactylidae; genus Eleutherodactylus; species Eleutherodactylus coqui. The sequence goes on from NW_027102392.1 coordinate 810,730, forward strand.
GTCTAACACAAACTCACTGTTTTCACCGTCCTGTAACTCGGCACCTGAGAGGTGTAGACCGTGTTTGAAAAAGCAATAAGCTTGCGCTCCCAGCCTAGAGTATGAATCAGAGCACGATTCGCGTCTAACACAAACTCACTGTTTTCACCGTCCTGTAACTCGGCACCTGAGAGGTGTAGACCGTGTTTGAAAAAGCAATAAGCTTTAGCTCCCAGCCTAGAGCATGAATCAGAGCACGATTCGCGTCTAACACAAACTCACTGTTTTCACCGTCCTGTACCTCGGCACCTGAGAGGTGTAGACCGTGTTTGAAAAAGCATTACGCTTGCGCTCCCAGCCTGGAGCATGAATCCAAGCACGATTCGCGTCTAACACAAACTCACTGTTTTCACCGTCCTGTAACTCGGCACCTGAGAGGTGTAGACCGTGTTTGAAAAAGCAATAAGCTTTAGCTCCCAGCCTAGAGCATGAATCAGAGCACGATTCGCGTCTAACACAAACTCACTGTTTTCACCGTCCTGTACCTCGGCACCTGAGAGGTGTAGACCGTGTTTGAAAAAGCATTACGCTTGCGCTCCCAGCCTGGAGCATGAATCCAAGCACGATTCGCGTCTAACACAAACTCACTGTTTTCACCGTCCTGTAACTCGGCACCTGAGAGGTGTAGACCGTGTTTGAAAAAGCATTACGCTTGCGCTCCCAGCCTAGAGCATGAATCAGAGCACGATTCGCGTCTAACACAAACTCACTGTTTTCACCGTCCTGTAACTCGGCACCTGAGAGGTGTAGACCGTGTTTGAAAAAGCAATAAGCTTTAGCTCCCAGCCTAGAGCATGAATCAGAGCACGATTCGCGTCTAACACAAACTCACTGTTTTCACCGTCCTGTAACTCGGCACCTGAGAGGAGTAGACCGTGTTTGAAAAAGCAATAAGCTTTAGCTCCCAGCCTAGAGCATGAATCAGAGCACGATTCGCGTCTAACACAAACTCACTGTTTTCACCGTCCTGTAACTCGGCACCTGAGAGGTGTAGACCGTGTTTGAAAAAGCAATAAGCTTTAGCTCCCAGCCTAGAGCATGAATCAGAGCACGATTCGCTTCCAACACAAACTCACTGTTTTCACCGTCCTGTACCTCGGCACCTGAGAGGTGTAGACCGTGTTTGAAAAAGCATTACGCTTGCGCTCCCAGCCTAGAGCATGAATCCCAGCACGATTCGCGTCTAACACAAACTCACTGTTTTCACCGTCCTGTAACTCGGCACCTGAGAGATGTAGACCGTGTTTGAAAAAGCAATAAGCTTGCGCTCCCAGCCTAGAGCATGAATCAGAGCACGATTCGCGTCTAACACAAACTCACTGTTTTCACCGTCCTGTAACTCGGCACCTGAGAGATGTAGACCGTGTTTGAAAAAGCAATAAGCTTGCGCTCCCAGCCTAGAGAATGAATCAGAGCACGATTCGCGTCTAACACAAACTCACTGTTTTCACCGTCCTGTAACTCGGAACCTGAGAGGTGTAGACCGTGTTTGAAAAAGCAATAAGCTTTAGCTCCCAGCCTAGAGCATGAATCAGAGCACGATTCGCTTCTAACACAAACTCACTGTTTTCACCGTCCTGTACCTCGGCACCTGAGAGGTGTAGACCGTGTTTGAAAAAGCATTACGCTTGCGCTCCCAGCCTAGAGCATGAATCCCAGCACGATTCGCGTCTAACACAAACTCACTGTTTTCACCGTCCTGTAACTCGGCACCTGAGAGGTGTAGACCGTGTTTGAAAAAGCAATAAGCTTTAGCTCCCAGCCTAGAGCATGAATCAGAGCACGATTCGCGTCTAACACAAACTCACTGTTTTCACCGTCCTGTAACTCGGCACCTGAGAGGTGTAGACCGTGTTTGAAAAAGCAATAAGCTTTAGCTCCCAGCCTAGAGCATGAATCAGAGCACGATTCGCGTCTAACACAAACTCACTGTTTTCACCGTCCTGTAACTCGGCACCTGAGAGGTGTAGACCGTGTTTGAAAAAGCAATAAGCTTTAGCTCCCAGCCTAGAGCATGAATCAGAGCACGATTCGCGTCTAACACAAACTCACTGTTTTCACCGTCCTGTAACTCGGCACCTGAGAGGAGTAGACCGTGTTTGAAAAAGCAATAAGCTTTAGCTCCCAGCCTAGAGCATGAATCACAGCACGATTCGCGTCTAACACAAACTCACTGTTTTCACCGTCCTGTAACTCGGCACCTGAGAGGTGTAGACCGTGTTTGAAAAAGCAATAAGCTTTAGCTCCCAGGCTAGAGCATGAATCAGAGCACGATTCGCTTCTAACACAAACTCACTGTTTTCACCGTCCTGTACCTCGGCACCTGAGAGGTGTAGACCGTGTTTGAAAAAGCATTACGCTTGCGCTCCCAGCCTAGAGCATGAATCAGAGCACGATTCGCGTCTAACACAAACTCACTGTTTTCACCGTCCTGTAACTCGGCACCTGAGAGATGTAGACCGTGTTTGAAAAAGCAATAAGCTTGCGCTCCCAGCCTAGAGCATGAATCAGAGCACGATTCGCGTCTAACACAAACTCACTGTTTTCACCGTCCTGTAACTCGGCACCTGAGAGGTGTAGACCGTGTTTGAAAAAGCAATAAGCTTTAGCTCCCAGCCTAGAGCATGAATCAGAGCACGATTCGCGTCTAACACAAACTCACTGTTTTCACCGTCCTGTAACTCGGAACCTGAGAGGTGTAGACCGTGTTTGAAAAAGCAATAAGCTTTAGCTCCCAGCCTAGAGCATGAATCAGAGCACGATTCGCTTCTAACACAAACTCACTGTTTTCACCGTCCTGTACCTCGGCACCTGAGAGGTGTAGACCGTGTTTGAAAAAGCATTACGCTTGCGCTCCCAGCCTAGAGCATGAATCCCAGCACGATTCGCGTCTAACACAAACTCACTGTTTTCACCGTCCTGTAACTCGGCACCTGAGAGATGTAGACCGTGTTTGAAAAAGCAATAAGCTTGCGCTCCCAGCCTAGAGCATGAATCAGAGCACGATTCGCGTCTAACACAAACTCACTGTTTTCACCGTCCTGTAACTCGGAACCTGAGAGGTGTAGACCGTGTTTGAAAAAGCAATAAGCTTTAGCTCCCAGCCTAGAGCATGAATCAGAGCACGATTCGCTTCTAACACAAACTCACTGTTTTCACCGTCCTGTACCTCGGCACCTGAGAGGTGTAGACCGTGTTTGAAAAAGCATTACGCTTGCGCTCCCAGCCTAGAGCATGAATCCCAGCACGATTCGCGTCTAACACAAACTCACTGTTTTCACCGTCCTGTAACTCGGCACCTGAGAGATGTAGACCGTGTTTGAAAAAGCAATAAGCTTGCGCTCCCAGCCTAGAGCATGAATCAGAGCAGGATTCGCGTCTAACACAAACTCACTGTTTTCACCGTCCTGTAACTCGGCACCTGAGAGGTGTAGACCGTGTTTGAAAAAGCAATAAGCTTGCGCTCCCAGCCTAAAGCATGAATCAGAGCACGATTCGCGTCTAACACAAACTCACTGTTTTCACCGTCCTGTAACTCGGCACCTGAGAGGTGTAGACCGTGTTTGAAAAAGCAATAAGCTTTAGCTCCCAGCCTAGAGCATGAATCAGAGCACGATTCGCGTCTAACACAAACTCACTGTTTTCACCGTCCTGTAACTCGGCACCTGAGAGATGTAGACCGTGTTTGAAAAAGCAATAAGCTTGCGCTCCCAGCCTAGAGCATGAATCATAGCACGATTCGCGTCTAACACAAACTCACTGTTTTCACCGTCCTGTAACTCGGCACCTGAGAGGTGTAGACCGTGTTTGAAAAAGCAATAAGCTTGCGCTCCCAGCCTAGAGCATGAATCAGAGCACGATTCGCGTCTAACACAAACTCACTGTTTTCACCGTCCTGTAACTCGGCACCTGAGAGTGTGGTGGATTTCCTTTGCGAAATCCCGCCTTACTCAATTAGGAATGATCACACCCTTCCAGATTGATTGATCAAAGATATCGGACAGTGCACTGTCTCCCAGAAATCACTTAGTCTGACACAAGTTCAAGAAAAAGTAACTTCCCTGTTTTATTCTTGGCGCGTAACAAAGCTTTATAAGGCACATCAAACACAGCCCTTTTGGGGCAGGCAAGAATTACATAGACACAATGTGTTGATTGATTATTGGATAAGCGTCTTCCTTCATCCGGTCATCTGGTATTGCCTGTCACGTGGTACCACTCTGGAGAGTAGAATGGGCTGTCTCGCCCCCCGTGTGTTAAAACCGATATGATTGGAGGCTATTTCATGAATTAGTAATTGCATAGACCGCCCATGTTATTTGCGTCTGTTTCCAGTAAAATCGCTGGGGGATTTTCGCGGTAATCAAAAAAACGGTAGTCCGTCTCGGATGCGGTTGATTGTCTGATTCCTAGTTCCGTATTAGTGCATGCAGCTGGACAGTCAAATATATTTATACATGTTGGTTACGGGCTAAATTGCTAAATTCCATCTTTGTCAGCAGAGTTATGAAAAACAGATATTTCATATAAGCATTGCCTAATACTATTGTGTAATTGTACGTACACTTCTATAGTTTAATCAAAACAGAGTTAAAGCATTTGAATTAACAATTTCCCCGTAAGGCCCCAAATCCCAATACACAAAGATTTATATACTGGGATTGCCATCACAGACCCCCCTTGAAACTATCTGTTTCACCAAACTTGCCCTGCTCCATCCCACCCCCACTGCTGACTCTAGACTTGTAATGTGTTGTAGACTGGAGCGATTGCTCTCATGGGGGTATAGGATGGGTCAACATCATCGTATTCTGGATCTGTGATGACGACATTGGCATTGACAGTGGGCCTACTGCCGGACATCATAGAGAAACAGGTGGACCAGGTAGACACCAGGGCCGGGATACACTGTATGCAACAACAAACAGAAATTAGAACCATTACAATGGCAACAAAAACAGTTAGTATTTTCTTCATCAGAGTAAACCCAAACCAGGACCCTGTCAACCAGTCAAACCATCCTTGATCCGTTCCTTGTTTGATACTGGTGGCTAGATCTCTCAGGCGGTTGATCTGTTGATGGATTGACGCAGAGTTGTCAGAGAGGTTAAAACAACACATCCCTTCAAACTCTTCGCACCCATGGTTCATGGTCATAACGATGTAATCAATGGTGGCTCTGTTCTGTAGGGCGGCTCTTCGTATGTTTTGTACATCTAAGAGTAGTAGGTCCAGTGCCTGGGATGTGGCATTTAGGCCCTTTACCATGTCACAAGCTAAACCGTTAATTACTCTTGTGTTATGCTGGGCTAATGCGGGGGTGCCTAGAATGCTGAGAGCTAGTGCAGTGTGCTCTGAGAACCTCAGTAGGGTAGGTGGTCCTACACAGTTATCGGCCAGGCCGTGGATGTCCCTCCGATCCCTAAGTGAGGGTGTGGGTGCCGGGGGGTCTGGCTTCTGATACATAAGGATACCTAGACGGGACAATGCACACGGTCCTCCTGTAATGTTGGCGGGGATATATGTGTATGTTAAATTGCCACAGGACAGGACTAGAGATGAGCGAACACGTTCGGCTCCGCCCCTTTTTCGCCCGAACACCGAACTTTGCGAACACTTCAGTGTTCGGGCGAAAAAGTTCGGGGGCCGCCGTGGCAGCGCGGGGGGGTGCGGCCGGGAGTGGGGGGGAGAGGGAGAGAGAGAGGGCTCCCCCCTGTTCCCCGCTACTGCCGCCCGCGCCGCCGCGCATCTCCCCGCCCCCCGGCGGCACCCGGACACTTACGCGCGAACACTGCAGTGTTCGGCAAAGCCGGTGTCCGGGTGCGGATGTGTCCGTAACGGACACGTTCGCTCATCTCTAGACAGGACCCATCCTACTGGTAGTTTGACATGTCTGGTGTGGCTGGGACTCCGAACTACTTTTCCACAAGACATGGTAGTCACTATCTTTTGACATTGTTCTTCAGTGCGGGAGCAAAGTATTCGGGAATCACTAGTTACCACTTGGCCCCTCTCACATTTCCCAATGTACCGTGGATTACATGTAAAGTTGTAACATACCTCAGCCTGTGAGACATTTCTGACCTGGAACTCAGTCATATTGGACCAGTCAGCGTGTTCTACAGCCTCACAGTAGGGACAATACTCATATATGTTAATGAAGGTGTTATCTTGTATCACATCGCCTTCCCCCACATCATCATCATCATCATGTACCATTGCATAAATCGATCTCAATACATTTACTGGAGTGGGAATGGCCAGTAGGCAAGCTTGTAGAATATCTTCCCCGCTCCTTAATTTAGGCATGCACATATTAGTTATATTGATAACATCTCTGGCTAAATACTCCCACATATTGATATGGCTTTCCCTCACTCGTTTAGCCTGCTGCTTCTGGTTCTTCACTGCGGTACCCCTTTCGTCCCACATTACCAGAACCCCACATAGGAGAAGTATTATGATAACTTGACCTAAATATTTCATGATGAGTCGTCCTTCTGAGATGGAGCTTTCTTGCAGTGGCTTGCGTGGATCCAGGTAGGCTTCCCCTCTAGTTTCACCGAGGTGGCAGTGGTCAACAACACCTGGAATGGACCGTCGAATCTTGGCTCAAGAGAGTTTTTCCTCAGAAACTTCTTTACGTACACCCAATCTCCGGGCTGTATGGAATGGGTGCCTGTGTCCTGGTCTGGGTCTGGAATGGAAGAGAAAACTCGTGCATGGACTTTAGTTATTTCTTTGGCGAGTGATATAACATACTTAGTCAGAACATCAGAGTGCAATTGTAACTGCTGAGGGAAATAACACCCTAGTCTGGGGACGGTCCCGAAAAGAATTTCATAAGGTGATAACTTATGTTTTCCCCTTGGTGTGTACCTCACGCTATACAGTGCTATGGGGAGGATTTCTGGCCAGGACATGCCAGTTTCTCGTGACATTTTAAGTATTTTTGTTTTCAAGGTACCGTTTAGTCTCTCTACCTTACCACTACTCTGGGGGTGATAGGGTGTGTGAAACAAAAGACTGCTGCCCAACGCCTGCCATATCTCCTTGGTGACGTTGGCGGTAAACGCTGGACCTTGATCACTTTCGATGACTTCAGGTATTCCGAAACGGCAAATTAACTCAGTCATGAGTTTCTTAGCGGTACTTTTGGCAGTCATATTCGTACTTGCATATCCCTCTGCCCACCCAGAGAAAACATCCACCACTATTAGGGCGTATTCAAAGCGTCCCGATTTCGGCATCTGGATGTGGTCAATCTGGATCCGTTGGAATGGATACAGTGGCTTGGCCAGGTGTTTTCTTGGTGTCTCCTCCATTTTTCCTGGATTACATTGGGCGCAAATGGTGCAAGCTCTGCAGTACTTGTCCACCAACGTTGTGATGCCAGGCGCCAGGTAATATTTCTGGATCAATGCGTTCATGAGCATCTTGGACAAATGGGTTGGGCCATGTGCCCACTGTACCACTGCTGGGTAGAAGCTTCTAGGCAAGCATGGGCGGCCTGCCAGCGCAAACAATCCCTGTTCGTCCTTTTTCGCTCCCTTTTTCGTCCATTCTTCTTTTTCTTCCTTGCTTGCTCTCTTTTGTGCTTCTGTAAGGTAGTCCGGTCGTATCTTCTCATCCACACTGACCATCATGGACGGGTCTGGTTCCTCCATTGATTCCACCCCCACCGGTAGGGCTTCCACCTGAATTCCAATTCTTCCAAACTCCCCCCTTGCAGCTCTTTTTGCTGCTTGATCCGCTGTATGATTACCAACGGCCTCTTCAGTGTTCTTCTTGCTGTGAGCTTTCACTTTCAGTACGGCCACCTTCCGTGGCAGCTGGAGGGCACCCAGCAGGTGCCTGATGGCTTGATGATGCTTGACTGGGGTGCCTGCAGCTGTGAGGAATCCTCTAACTTTCCAGATCATCCCGAAGTCGTGTGCCACTCCATGAGCGTACCGTGAATCTGTGTAGATGTTGGCTGTATGATCCTGGGCCACCTCACACGCCCGTGTGAGGGCCTGTAGTTCGGCTTCCTGTGCTGATACAGTAGGAGGGAGTTGTTGAGCTTGGATTATTTTCGTGGTGGTGGTAACTGCGTAACCGGTATGGTACCGACCCATCTCATCGGCGAATCTGGAGCCGTCCACGAAGAGTGTGTAGTCTACGGGTTCCAGTGGTTTGTCATAGACTGATGGTAGATGAGAGATTTCCTGTTGCATCATCTTGACGCAGTCATGTGAAGGGCGTGGAATGTCGTAGTAGGAGACGGAACCATTCGGTTTTTCCTCTCCATCGTTTCCATTCTCCTCTTCGTCTTCCCCCTGAAGAATTGGAAGGAGGGTGGAAGGGTTGAGGACATTACAACGCTGTAGGGTGACATTCTCCGGAATCAACAGTGAGCATTGCAAGCGTAAATGCCTTGCTGCTGATAGATGCTTCGGCTGTGTCTGGTTGAGTACGGCGGCAATGTCATGCGGAGCCAGGACAGTCAGAGGGTAACCCAACACGAGATCTGAGGTCTTGTCCAGCAAGACATGGGCTGCAAAGACTGCCCGTAGGCAGGAAGGTCCTGCTCTTGCCACTGGGTCGAGTCTGGCTGAGAAGTAGCCGATGGGTCGCGATTTTCCAGCATGTTTCTGAGTAAGGACACCTGATGCGTGTCCTTGATTCTCGGACACAAACAGAGCAAATGGTTTGTCGTAGTCTGGTAGTCCCAATGCAGGTGCTTTAGAGATCAGGTCCTTAAGCGTGCTGAAATTTCTTGTCGAGTCTTCAGAGAGTGCACACGGGGGCCTTGGCCTTTCCTCCTTCTTCACCGATCCTTCTGACATCTTCGTACAGGGGTTGCATCAGCAAAGAGGCCTCTGGAATCCAGGCTCTGCAGTACGAGATCAGTCCCAGGAAAGCTTGAAGGGCCTTTTCAGATCTGGGAAGCGGCACTTGTTGAATGGCGGCGATCCGGTCTTCTGTCAAGTGTCGTACTCCTTGGGAAATGCAGTGGCCAAGGAAGATGACGGTTGTGCAGCACCACTGTAACTTGGATTCTGACACTTTACATCCCTGATATGCCAGATAGCACAGAAGATTTTCAGAGGAGGAGGAGGCCGTGTCCAGATCGTCTGCGCAAAGTAACAGGTCGTCCACATATTGGAGTAAGACCACTGTGGGGTGTCCCTCCATCCATGGGTTTAGAATCAGAGACATTGCTTTGGCAAATTGGCTGGGTGAATTCTGTGCACCCTGAGGCATTACAGTCCATGTAAGTTGGCCTCCGTTGTGCGTGAAGGCGAATAAATATTGGCATGATGCGTCTAATGGGACGCTGAAAAAAGCGCTTGTCATATCTATCGCTGTGAAGTACTTCGCTGTTGGCGGAATTCCAGACAGTAGCGTGTGTGGATTCGGCACCAAAGGAGTTTCCAATATGGTCGCCTGGTTCACTGCCCGTAGATCTTGAACCATACGGTATTTGGTTGGTTCGCCCTTCGGTGTCTTCTTCTTCACCGGGAACAACGGGGTGTTGCATGGTGACTCACATGGCACAAGGGCTCCCTTCTGGATCAGCATCTTAATTTGTTCGTCAATGGCTAGCGACACTGAGTGCTTCAGTGGGTATTGTGGTCTTCTTGGGAATGGCATTCCGGGCTTCATCCTCACCATCACTGGTGGAACTCTCAGACGACCAATGTCCTCAGGTCCTTTTGACCACAGTGTATCAGGGATTCTTGCTTTCACTTCATCTGGTATTGTCTTTCGAACTTCCTGATAGGTCATGAGGAATGGTTCTGAGGCGAGTGTCATCTGGTCATCTTCAGATAGAGGGGAGGTAACCGTTATGCCACCGTCTTCAGTGTAGGCAATTGTAGCTTGAAGTCTTGACAGAAGGTCGGCTCCCAGTAAGTTGAGCGGTGAGGTCTTGTGGACCACAAATCTAGCCAGGATGTTCTGTATGCCGACAGGAAGTGGCTTGCTTAGTGGGTTTTCAGACGGCCTTCCTCCTACTCCTACGGTCAGTATGGTTTTGTCATCCAGCAGGTGCTTGAAGGGGAAATCGTCAGCACGAATGATGCTCCTGGCTGCACCAGTGTCCAGTAGGAAGGTAATTGGATTCCCTGCAATAGAGAGAGTCACTTGGGCTTGGGGTCCGGTATTATCTATTGCAGGGTTCTGGAAAGAGGCCATACTGGAGACTGGCTTGCCTGCGTCCTATTGGGACGGGCCATGGTAGGATACCGGTGGTGGTGGTGGTGGTAAGTCATCAGAAGATGCCGGAGTCCTTGTTTGATTTGATTGTCCGCGTTGCTTGTACAGGACGCGACAATCTTTCTTGAAGTGACCTGTCCTGTTACATATAAAACACCTTCTTGGTGCAGATCCATCTTGATTGCGTGGAGTTCCCGCTGCCACCATGACTGGGGTAGGTCCGTTTCCTGCTACTCCCTTTGCGACTGGTAGTAGGACATCGATAGCCAGGATCTTGTATTCCGGCTTTGCCGCCATCAGTCCTTTCCTTACTGGGTCCCGTAAGCCAGAAACAAAAGCTGCGGAAAGCATCAATTGGTGCGTTCTGATTTGTGATGAGAATCCGAGATCGTCAAAGAGTTGAATGAGGCGACCATAAAACTTGTCCACAGATTCCCCTTTATCTTGGGTCACGTCCTGCAGTGTGATCGCTTGATCCGCCAACCTGTCTTGCGCCCAGGCCTTCACTTGCTTGCAGAATTCCCTTCCGGAAACATATGTTGTCTCTGGAGTAGCATTCTCACTTGTCGGATCAAGGGATTTCTGGATGACCGGCCAATATGTATCTCCGGCCTTTACCTCCGTCAAGGCCTGTAGATCCTTCCAGGTGGCTGAATAATTATGTTGGTACTGGACCAACTTCCTGAAGAAAGGCATGGGTTGCTTTTCTGGATCTGGTAATCCCGCCTGGAGGGTAGTGGCCTGGCTTGGAGTGAAGCTGACGTATAGGAGCGGGGCGTCTGCCGGTACGAAGGGCATCCTGTGTGGTGCCAGCTGAGGCGTGATCTGTGGTGCCAGTGATTGATGTTCATCTTGTGTGAGGGAGTCTTGCGATGCATAAGGGTCATCTCCTTGTGGAGACATGAAATGGACCTTAGGAGTAGATGTATTGGGAGGTGCAAAGTTAAGTTGTTCTTGTATACTCGTGCGAGCTGCTGGGCTTTTGCGTAAGCTGGGCTTCGTTAGCGAGAATTGTTCTTCTGCTCCCCCTGAAGTCGCCGTCGCTGAGCGATGTTTTGGCCTTGCACCATATCCCTTGTTTGCCAATATGCCGTCCCGGCGGCGCACCATTTTCACAGGGGGGGGTCGGCCTCGGAACTTCTCTCCAGACCTGGTGACTCCTATTTCCCCATCCTCCTCACTGTCTGTCCATTGATCTCCATCTTCCTCCCTGGATTGCAAGGGAAGGAGTGGGGGTGGATCAAAGCCTCCCTGGGCTCCACCTTCCCTTGTAACAGGTCCTGCGTTCAGCTGCTCCTCTGTAATTGGCTGGTCTGGGAACAGAGGGACAGCTTGTCTTTGTGCTTGCAATGCTTGAGGATCTATCACTGGATATAGTGGAGACATGGCAGGTGTTTTGCATCTCTGAAGTGTAGCAATATGGCTGCCTTCATGGGTGGACAGCTGGGTACTAGGCCTCTGGGGTGTACCAAGATGGCCACCGTATGGAGTGGGTGGCAGTGCCCTAGGCCTCTGAGGTGTCTTAAGATGGCTGCCAGAGGAAGTGGTCATTGAGGAAGTGGCTGTGGAACGCATATTGGAATGCCTAGTGTTTCCTGCGACATCATCACAGGAAACTGCAGTGTTGAAACGCACGGCAGCTCCGGATACAGGAACCGCCTGCTCAGCGTTGAATACAGGAAGTGTGGGCTCATTTACACTTCCGTCTGGGCGCGGGGAGCCACATCCCAGACAGGTCTCTCTCTGCCTGGGGTTCTGCACTCCACAGACTAGGCACATCCAATATGGTAAGTTACCTGAATGCATGGGAGGTGCTGACGGATGTGTAAGAAGTGGGTTCACAGCATTTGCATGATACACATAACGTTTGTATTCCCCCCCCCCCCACTCCCTGCTCCGTCTCGCTCCACCCGTCTCTATTTAACGTCTTCGAGACCCGATACCATCCTTCTGCAGCTGTGAGCAAATTTTTATCCTGCAACAAGCCACGCCTATCTTTTAACAAAACTCGCCAGGCTTCCGGCTGAAGTCTCCCATTTGCATCTGCATCCCAGCATGCAATCTTCCGTATCTGCGGCCACTTATTTGAGCAGTGCTTGCCTTCTCTTTCGGCTACTAAATCCCGTGCCAGCCGCCCGTTATTATTGCTTGATTTATTCCCCATTCTTAAGTCCGTATTTTTAGGCGTCTGGCTGGGACCTGTAGTACTAATAGATTCTAAACTAGCACTTCCTCTTTTCTCCCCCTCTGCAGGGCTTCCCCCCCCCCCCCTCTCTCTCTAGCAGGAGGATATTTTCTATTTCAGCGACACTACAACTAACCTGCTTCCCACGTCCATTAACCTCCGTCGCCCACAATACCCTACAACAAGGAGGTGGAATCCCTACCTATCTCAGGAGGGGGGCATGGGCCTCTCGTGTGTTTTTTCCCGAGAAATCCACAACCCTCACCTGTACAGGTTGGCACTTCGTAAAGCGTCCCCCCGCTCGTTCCTATGGCCGCCTACACTTTCCCTAGGCGAACGGGAGGTTAATTGGCTGATATGACTACGGAGCAGGTGGGATGGAGCGGGTGTATGCCAGCAGCGTGCGTAGTTAGCGCTAACTGTGCCGGCTGGGATAGTGTCGTAGTCCAGACAAGAGACAAGCGGTGCGGCTGCAGGTACTATAAATATCCCGTCCTTAGGTCACTGATCCGGAACAGTGATGGTCAAGAATATCTCTAGTTTCTAGCTTTTAGGGGCCTCTTTTTTTTTGTTTTTTTTTTCCCTAAGTGTAATGTTTAATTCAGGAGCTGAGTGTCAGAATGACTTCCTCTTTCCTGCAGCGCTGATCCCCCGCTTACCCCCTTCTTCTGATAACAGACTACAGTTTAACCCTATATCACAGACCTAACTTTAATTCTATGCAATATACAGACAGACTATTTCTATATGAGATGTAAGCAGGATTAACTCTACACGATATATAAACACTCTTAATTCTATGCAAGGCTTATCTTATGCAATGGATGAGCAGAACCATTCAGATTGTAATTACTTATACTCTACTGTTACATAATTTAGCAATAGCAATTGTTAGTACTGTCCATTACAGTTATAAACGTGACACTTTTGGACACATCAGAGAGTCAGTGGTAGCAGTGATTATTTGGATTTCCACATCTCAGAGGGGGATGCAAAAACTGTCCTTGATACAACAGGTGTTGCATTCCAATCTCAAATACGGCAGTCAGGTCTAAAATTCTAGGAGTAACGCTAGATACCGGACACAGTATGTCCCGTCCTAGAACCTCACAGAGTTCTACTGCTACACAGTTCAACAATCTACCTTCAGCCAGAGGGATCCACTCATGCACGTTTAAACGATAAACAAATATTTGTGGTCCATCACCCTCAAGCAATGGCCCGTAACCACAACGGTGGGGGGGATACGGATCGCTCTGATTACAGATCTCCCATCCAAGGGTACTTATTGTCAATAACAATCCTTTTTTGCAATTTGGGCAAGACATGGGTGGTATACCCGCACAATTAGACAGACAATTAGACGGAGCACCAGTACGGCTGGTTTAGTCTTACTGCCCCTCGGGGTCTGGTCTGGCAGTTCCCTTTCTCTGAAAGCCTTTTACCAGACTTTACCAAAGTAGCGATACCTGCCCAGACGTTTGACGGCTTCCTTACCCTCAGGCTTTGTAACCAAACCAGACCAGAGCAGGACAGCCTTTTAGTCAAACTACCCTCACAGGTCCCCTACTCTTAGGTTTTGTAACCAAACCTGACCCGAGTAGTCGGGACACCTGCGCAGGGTCAAGCCCCCCCTTAAGGCAGCTACTGACCTCGCCACTCGACCAGTACTCTCAAAACAACAGGCATGTAATCATTCCTTCATATCTTATGACAGGTTCGTATCATGTGATCGAGACTTAAAGAAATACCTGTCGTCGTATGGCTCCAACTGACCGGCCTTGACACGACACAGGCAAACCTGAACTTAGCCACACAGGTATAGATAATCAATTTATCTTACCGTGTTCTGCAGATAGGTGGGCCCACCAAATCCAAGGTTGTCTGTCCGTGCCTTGTGTCCGGCCTCTTTGGAGCCTTTATCGATCACAGTCCCATCTGGGGTGCCATGTGGTGGATTTCCTTTGCGAAATCCCGCCTTACTCAATTAGGAATGATCACACCCTTCCAGATTGATTGATCAAAGATATCGGACAGTGCACTGTCTCCCAGAAATCACTTAGTCTGACACAAGTTCAAGAAAAAGTAACTTCCCTGTTTTATTCTTGGCGCGTAACAAAGCTTTATAAGGCACATCAAACACAGCCCTTTTGGGGCAGGCAAGAATTACATAGACACAATGTGTTGATTGATTATTGGATAAGCGTCTTCCTTCATCCGGTCATCTGGTATTGCCTGTCACGTGGTACCACTCTGGAGAGTAGAATGGGCTGTCTCGCCCCACGTGTGTCAAAACCGATATGATTGGAGGCTATTTCATGAATTAGTAATTGCATAGACCGCCCATGTTATTTGCGTCTGTTTCCAGTAAAATCGCTGGGGGATTTTCGCGGTAATCAAAAAAACGGTAGTCCGTCTCGGATGCGGTTGATTGTCTGATTCCTAGTTCCGTATTAGTGCATGCAGCTGGACAGTCAAATATATTTATACATGTTGGTTAGGGGCTAAATTGCTAAATTCCATCTTTGTCAGCAGAGTTATGAAAAACAGATATTTCATATAAGCATTGCCTAATACTATTGTGTAATTGTGTAATTGTACGTACACTTCTATAGTTTAATCAAAACAGAGTTAAAGCATTTGAATTAACAATTTCCCCGTAAGGCCCCAAATCCCAATACACAAAGACTTATATACTGGGATTGCCATCACAAGAGATGCAGACCGTGTTTAAAAAAGCAATAAGCTTGCGCTCCCAGCCTAGAGCATGAATCATAGCACGATTCGCGTCTAACACAAACTCACTGTTTTCACCGTCCTGTAACTCAACACCTGAGAGGTGTAGACCGTGTTTGAAAAAGCAATAAGCTTGCGCACCCAGCCTAGAGCATGAATCAGAGCACGATTCGCGTCTAACACAAACTCACTGTTTTCACCGTCCTGTACCTCGGAACCTGAGAGGTGTAGACCGTGTTTGAAAAAGCATTACGCTTGCGCTCCCAGCCTAGAGCATCAGTCCCAGCACGATTCGCGTCTAACACAGACTCACTGTTTTCACTGTCCTGTACCTCGGCACCTGAGAGGTGTAGACCGTGTTTGAAAAAGCAATAAGCTTGCGCTCCCAGCCTAGAGCATGAATCAGAGCACGATTCGCGTCTAACACAAACTCACTGTTTTCAACGTCCTGTAACTCGGCACCTGAGAGGTGTAGACCGTGTTTGAAAAAGCAATAAGCTTGCGCTCCCAGCCTAGAGCATGAATCAGAGCACGATTCGCGTCTAACACAAACTCACTGTTTTCACCGTCCTGTAACTCGGCACCTGAGAGGTGTAGACCGTGTTTGAAAAAGCAATAAGCTTGCGCTCCCAGCCTAGAGCATGAATCAGAGCACGATTCGCGTCTAACACAAACTCAGTTTTCACCGTCCTGTAACTCGGCACCTGAGAGGTGTAGACCGTGTTTGAAAAAGCAATAAGCTTGCGCTCCCAGCCTAGAGCATGAATCAGAGCACGATTCGCGTCTAACACAAACTCACTGTTTTCACCGTCCTGTAACTCGGCACCTGAGAGGTGTAGACCGTGTTTGAAAAAGCAATAAGCTTTAGCTCCCAGCCTAGAGCATGAATCAGAGCACGATTCGCGTCTAACACAAACTCACTGTTTTCACCGTCCTGTACCTCGGCACCTGAGAGGTGTAGACCGTGTTTGAAAAAGCATTACGCTTGCGCTCCCAGCCTAGAGCATCAATCCCAGCACGATTCGCGTCTAACACAAACTCACTGTTTTCACCGTCCTGTACCTCGGCACCTGAGAGGTGTAGACCGTGTTTGAAAAAGCAATAAGCTTGCGCTCCCAGCCTAGAGCATGAATCAGAGCACGATTCGCGTCTAACACAAACTCACTGTTTTCACCGTCCTGTACCTCGGCACCCGAGAGGTGTAGACCGTGTTTGAAAAAGCATTACGCTTGTGCTCCCAGCCTAGAGCATCAATCCCAGCACGATTCGCGTCTAACACAAACTCACTGTTTTCACCGTCCTGTAACTCGGCACCTGAGAGGTGTAGACCGTGTTTGAAAAAGCAATAAGCTTGCGCTCCCAGCCTAGAGCATGAATCAGAGCACGATTCGCGTCTAACACAAACTCACTGTTTTCACCGTCCTGTAACTCGGCACCTGAGAGGTGTAGACCGTGTTTGAAAAAGCAATAAGCTTGCGCTCCCAGCCTAGGGCATGAATCAGAGCACGATTCGCGTCTAACACAAACTCACTGTTTTCACCGTCCTGTACCTCGGCACCCGAGAGGTGTAGACCGTGTTTGAAAAAGCATTACGCTTGTGCTCCCAGCCTAGAGCATCAATCCCAGCACGATTCGCGTCTAACACAAACTCACTGTTTTCACCGTCCTGTAACTCGGCACCTGAGAGGTGTAGACCGTGTTTGAAAAAGCAATAAGCTTGCGCTCCCAGCCTAGAGCATGAATCAGAGCACGCTTCGCGTCTAACACAAACTCACTGTTTTCACCGTCCTGTACCTCGGCACCTGAGAGGTGTAGACCGTGTTTGAAAAAGCAATAAGCTTTAGCTCCCAGCCTAGAGCATGAATCAGAGCACGATTCGCGTCTAACACAAACTCACTGTTTTCACCGTCCTGTAACTCGGCACCTGAGAGGTGTAGACCGTGTTTGAAAAAGCATTACGCTTGCGCTCCCAGCCTAGAGCATCAATCCCAGCACGATTCGCGTCTAACACAAACTCACTGTTTTCACCGTCCTGTACCTCGGCACCCGAGAGGTGTAGACCGTGTTTGAAAAAGCATTACGCTTGTGCTCCCAGCCTAGAGCATCAATCCCAGCACGATTCGCGTCTAACACAAACTCACTGTTTTCACCGTCCTGTAACTCGGCACCTGAGAGGTGTAGACCGTGTTTGAAAAAGCAATAAGCTTGCGCTCCCAGCCTAGAGCATGAATCAGAGCACGATTCGCGTCTAACACAAACTCACTGTTTTCACCGTCCTGTAACTCGGCACCTGAGAGGTGTAGACCGTGTTTGAAAAAGCAATAAGCTTGCGCTCCCAGCCTAGGGCATGAATCAGAGCACGATTCGCGTCTAACACAAACTCACTGTTTTCACCGTCCTGTACCTCGGCACCCGAGAGGTGTAGACCGTGTTTGAAAAAGCATTACGCTTGTGCTCCCAGCCTAGAGCATCAATCCCAGCACGATTCGCGTCTAACACAAACTCACTGTTTTCACCGTCCTGTAACTCGGCACCTGAGAGGTGTAGACCGTGTTTGAAAAAGCAATAAGCTTGCGCTCCCAGCCTAGAGCATGAATCAGAGCACGCTTCGCGTCTAACACAAACTCACTGTTTTCACCGTCCTGTACCTCGGCACCTGAGAGGTGTAGACCGTGTTTGAAAAAGCAATAAGCTTTAGCTCCCAGCCTAGAGCATGAATCAGAGCACGATTCGCATCTAACACAAACTCACTGTTTTCACCGTCCTGTACCTCGGCACCTGAGAGGTGTAGACCGTGTTTGAAAAAGCATTACGCTTGCGCTCCCAGCCTAGAGCATCAATCCCAGCACGATTCGCGTCTAACACAAACTCACTGTTTTCACCGTCCTGTACCTCGGCACCTGAGAGGTGTAGACCGTGTTTGAAAAAGCAATAAGCTTGCGCTCCCAGCCTAGAGCATGAATCAGAGCACGATTCGCGTCTAACACAAACTCACTGTTTTCACCGTCCTGTACCTCGGCACCCGAGAGGTGTAGACCGTGTTTGAAAAAGCATTACGCTTGCGCTCCCAGCCTAGAGCATCAATCCCAGCACGATTCGCGTCTAACACAAACTCACTGTTTTCACCGTCCTGTAACTCGGCACCTGAGAGGTGTAGACCGTGTTTGAAAAAGCAATAAGCTTGCGCTCCCAGCCTAGAGCATGAATCAGAGCACGATTCGCGTCTAACAAAAACTCAGTTTTCACCGTCCTGTAACTCGGCACCTGAGAGGTGTAGACCGTGTTTGAAAAAGCAATAAGCTTGCGCTCCCAGCCTAGAGCATGAATCAGAGCACGATTCGCGTCTAACACAAACTCACTGTTTTCACCGTCCTGTAACTCGGCACCTGAGAGGTGTAGACCGTGTTTGAAAAAGCAATAAGCTTGCGCTCCCAGCCTAGAGCATGAATCCGAGCACGATTCGCGTCTAACACAAACTCACTGTTTTCACCGTCCTGTAACTCGGCACCTGAGAGGTGCAGACCGTTTTTGAAAAAGCATTAAGCTTGCGCTCGCAGCCTAGAGCATGAATCCCAGCACGATTCGCGTCTAACACAAACTCACTGTTTTCACCGTCCTGTAACTCGGCACCTGAGAGGTGCAGACCGTGTTTGAAAAAGCATTAAGCTTGCGCTCCCAGCCTAGAGCATGAATCCCAGCACGATTCACGTCTAACACAAACTCACTGTTTTCACCGTCCTGTAACTCGGCACCTGAGAGGTGCAGACCGTGTTTGAAAGAGCATTAAGCTTGCGCTTCCAACTTAGAGCATGAATCCCTGCACGATTCGCGTCTAACACAAACTCACTGTTTTCACCGTCCTGTACCTCGGCACCTGAGAGGTGCAGACCGTGTTTGAAAAAGCAATAAGCTTGCGCTCCCAGCCTAGAGCATGAATCAGAGCACAATTCGCGTCTAACACAAACTCACTGATTTCACCGTCCTGTAACTCGGCACCTGAGAGTTGCAGACCGTGTTTGAAAAAGCATTAAGCTTGCGATCCCAGCCAAGAGCATGAATCCGAGCACGAATCACGTCTAACACAAACTCACTGTTTTCACCGTCCTGTAACTCGGCACCTGAGAGGTGCAGACCGTGTTTGAAAAATCATTAAGCTTGCGCTCCCAGCCTAGAGCATGAATCCGAGCACGATTCACGTCTAACACAAACTCACTGTTTTCACCTTCCTGTACCTCGGCACCTGAGAGGTGCAGACCGTGTTTGAAAAAGAAACAAGCTTGCGCTCCCAGCCTAGAGCATGAATCAGAGCACGATTCGTGTCTAACACAAACTCACTGTTTTCACCGTCCTGTAACTCGGCACCTGAGAGGTGCAGACCGTGTTTGAAAAAGCAATAAGCTTGCGCTCCCAGCCTAGAGCATGAATCAGAGCACGATTCGCGTCTAACACAAACTCACTGTTTTCACCGTCCTGTAACTCGGCACCTGAGAGGTGCAGACCGTGTTTGAAAAATCATTAAGCTTGCGTTCCCAGCCTAGAGCATGAATCCCAGCACGATTCGCGTCTTACACAAACTCACTGTTTTCACCGTCCTGTAACTCGGCACCTGAGAGGTGTAGACCGTGTTTGAAAAAGCAATAAGCTTGCGCTCCCAGCCTAGAGCATGAATCAGAGCACGATTCGCGTCTAACACAAACTCAGTTTTCACCGTCCTGTAACTCGGCACCTGAGAGGTGTAGACCGTGTTTGAAAAAGCAATAAGCTTGCGCTCCCAGCCTAGAGCATGAATCAGAGCACGATTCGCGTCTACCACAAACTCACTGTTTTCACCGTCCTGTAACTCGGCACCTGAGAGGTGTAGACCGTGTTTGAAAAAGCAATAAGCTTTAGCTCCCAGCCTAGAGCATGAATCAGAGCACGATTCGCGTCTAACACAAACTCACTGTTTTCACCGTCCTGTACCTCGGCACCTGAGAGGTGTAGACCGTGTTTGAAAAAGCATTACGCTTGCGCTCCCAGCCTAGAGCATCAATCCCAGCACGATTCGCGTCTAACACAAACTCACTGTTTTCACCGTCCTGTACCTCGGCACCTGAGAGGTGTAGACCGTGTTTGAAAAAGCAATAAGCTTGCGCTCCCAGCCTAGTGCATGAATCAGAGCACGATTCGCGTCTAACACAAACTCACTGTTTTCACCGTCCTGTACCTCGGCACCCGAGAGGTGTAGACCGTGTTTGAAAAAGCATTACGCTTGTGCTCCCAGCCTAGAGCATCAATCCCAGCACGATTCGCGTCTAACACAAACTCACTGTTTTCACCGTCCTGTAACTCGGCACCTGAGAGGTGTAGACCGTGTTTGAAAAAGCAATAAGCTTGCGCTCCCAGCCTAGAGCATGAATCAGAGCACGATTCGCGTCTAACACAAACTCACTGTTTTCACCGTCCTGTAACTCGGCACCTGAGAGGTGTAGACCGTGTTTGAAAAAGCAATAAGCTTGCGCTCCCAGCCTAGGGCATGAATCAGAGCACGATTCGCGTCTAACACAAACTCACTGTTTTCACCGTCCTGTACCTCGGCACCCGAGAGGTGTAGACCGTGTTTGAAAAAGCATTACGCTTGTGCTCCCAGCCTAGAGCATCAATCCCAGCACGATTCGCGTCTAACACAAACTCACTGTTTTCACCGTCCTGTAACTCGGCACCTGAGAGGTGTAGACCGTGTTTGAAAAAGCAATAAGCTTGCGCTCCCAGCCTAGAGCATGAATCAGAGCACGCTTCGCGTCTAACACAAACTCACTGTTTTCACCGTCCTGTACCTCGGCACCTGAGAGGTGTAGACCGTGTTTGAAAAAGCAATAAGCTTTAGCTCCCAGCCTAGAGCATGAATCAGAGCACGATTCGCGTCTAACACAAACTCACTGTTTTCACCGTCCTGTACCTCGGCACCTGAGAGGTGTAGACCGTGTTTGAAAAAGCATTACGCTTGCGCTCCCAGCCTAGAGCATCAATCCCAGCACGATTCGCGTCTAACACAAACTCACTGTTTTCACCGTCCTGTACCTCGGCACCCGAGAGGTGTAGACCGTGTTTGAAAAAGCATTACGCTTGTGCTCCCAGCCTAGAGCATCAATCCCAGCACGATTCGCGTCTAACACAAACTCACTGTTTTCACCGTCCTGTAACTCGGCACCTGAGAGGTGTAGACCGTGTTTGAAAAAGCAATAAGCTTGCGCTCCCAGCCTAGAGCATGAATCAGAGCACGATTCGCGTCTAACACAAACTCACTGTTTTCACCGTCCTGTAACTCGGCACCTGAGAGGTGTAGACCGTGTTTGAAAAAGCAATAAGCTTGCGCTCCCAGCCTAGGGCATGAATCAGAGCACGATTCGCGTCTAACACAAACTCACTGTTTTCACCGTCCTGTACCTCGGCACCCGAGAGGTGTAGACCGTGTTTGAAAAAGCATTACGCTTGTGCTCCCAGCCTAGAGCATCAATCCCAGCACGATTCGCGTCTAACACAAACTCACTGTTTTCACCGTCCTGTAACTCGGCACCTGAGAGGTGTAGACCGTGTTTGAAAAAGCAATAAGCTTGCGCTCCCAGCCTAGAGCATGAATCAGAGCACGCTTCGCGTCTAACACAAACTCACTGTTTTCACCGTCCTGTACCTCGGCACCTGAGAGGTGTAGACCGTGTTTGAAAAAGCAATAAGCTTTAGCTCCCAGCCTAGAGCATGAATCAGAGCACGATTCGCGTCTAACACAAACTCACTGTTTTCACCGTCCTGTACCTCGGCACCTGAGAGGTGTAGACCGTGTTTGAAAAAGCATTACGCTTGCGCTCCCAGCCTAGAGCATCAATCCCAGCACGATTCGCGTCTAACACAAACTCACTGTTTTCACCGTCCTGTACCTCGGCACCCGAGAGGTGTAGACCGTGTTTGAAAAAGCATTACGCTTGCGCTCCCAGCCTAGAGCATCAATCCCAGCACGATTCGCGTCTAACACAAACTCACTGTTTTCACCGTCCTGTAACTCGGCACCTGAGAGGTGTAGACCGTGTTTGAAAAAGCAATAAGCTTGCGCTCCCAGCCTAGAGCATGAATCAGAGCACGATTCGCGTCTAACAAAAACTCAGTTTTCACCGTCCTGTAACTCGGCACCTGAGAGGTGTAGACCGTGTTTGAAAAAGCAATAAGCTTGCGCTCCCAGCCTAGAGCATGAATCAGAGCACGATTCGCGTCTAACACAAACTCACTGTTTTCACCGTCCTGTAACTCGGCACCTGAGAGGTGTAGACCGTGTTTGAAAAAGCAATAAGCTTGCGCTCCCAGCCTAGAGCATGAATCCGAGCACGATTCGCGTCTAACACAAACTCACTGTTTTCACCGTCCTGTAACTCGGCACCTGAGAGGTGCAGACCGTTTTTGAAAAAGCATTAAGCTTGCGCTCGCAGCCTAGAGCATGAATCCCAGCACGATTCGCGTCTAACACAAACTCACTGTTTTCACCGTCCTGTAACTCGGCACCTGAGAGGTGCAGACCGTGTTTGAAAAAGCATTAAGCTTGCGCTCCCAGCCTAGAGCATGAATCCCAGCACGATTCACGTCTAACACAAACTCACTGTTTTCACCGTCCTGTAACTCGGCACCTGAGAGGTGCAGACCGTGTTTGAAAGAGCATTAAGCTTGCGCTTCCAACTTAGAGCATGAATCCCTGCACGATTCGCGTCTAACACAAACTCACTGTTTTCACCGTCCTGTACCTCGGCACCTGAGAGGTGCAGACCGTGTTTGAAAAAGCAATAAGCTTGCGCTCCCAGCCTAGAGCATGAATCAGAGCACAATTCGCGTCTAACACAAACTCACTGATTTCACCGTCCTGTAACTCGGCACCTGAGAGTTGCAGACCGTGTTTGAAAAAGCATTAAGCTTGCGATCCCAGCCAAGAGCATGAATCCGAGCACGAATCACGTCTAACACAAACTCACTGTTTTCACCGTCCTGTAACTCGGCACCTGAGAGGTGCAGACCGTGTTTGAAAAAGCAATAAGCTTGCGCTCCCAGCCTAGAGCATGAATCAGAGCACGATTCGCGTCTAACACAAACTCACTGTTTTCACCGTCCTGTAACTCGGCACCTGAGAGGTGCAGACCGTGTTTGAAAAATCATTAAGCTTGCGTTCCCAGCCTAGAGCATGAATCCCAGCACGATTCGCGTCTTACACAAACTCACTGTTTTCACCGTCCTGTAACTCGGCACCTGAGAGGTGCAGACCGTGTTTGAAAAAGCAATAAGCTTGCGCTCCCAGCCTAGAACATGAATCAGAGCACAATTCGCGTCTAACACAAACTCACTGTTTTCACCGTCCTGTAATTCGGCACCTGAGAGGTGCAGACCGTGTTTGAAAAAGCAATAAGCTTGCGCTCCCAGCCTAAAGCATGAATCCGAGCACGATTCACGTCTAACACAAACTCACTGTTTTCACCGTCCTGTAACTCGGCACCTGAGAGGTGCAGACCGTTTTTGAAAAAGCATTAAGCTTGCGCTCCCAGCCTAGAGCATGAATCCCAGCACGATTCGCGTCTAACACAAACTCACTGTTTTCGCCGTCCTGTAGCTCGGCACCTGAAAGGTGCAGAACGTGTTTCAAAGAGCAGGAAGCTTGCGCTCCCAGCCTAGAGCATGAATCCGAGCACGATTCGCGTCTAACACAAACTCACTGTTTTCGTCGTCCTGTAGCTCGGCAGCTGAAAGGTGCAGACCGTGTTTGAAAGAGCAGGAAGCTTGCGCTCCCAGCCTAGAGCATGAATCCGAGCACGATTCGCGTCTAACACAAACACTGTTTTCGCCGTCCTGTAGCTCGGCAGCTGAAAGGTGCAGACCGTGTTTGAAAGAGCAGGAAGCTTGCGCTCCCAGCCTAGAGCATGAATCCGAGCACGATTCGCGTCTAAAACAAACACTGTTTTCGCCGTCCTGTAGCTCGGCAGCCGAAAGGTGCAGACCGTGTTTGAAAGAGCAGGAAGCTTGCGCTCCCAGCCTAGAGCATGAATCAGAGCACGATTCGTGTCTAACACAAACTCACTGTTTTCATCGTCCTGTAACTCGGCACCTGAGAGGTGTAGACCGTGTTTGAAAAAGCATTACGCTTGCGCTCCCAGCCTAGAGCATCAATCCCAGCACGATTCGCGTCTAACACAAACTCACTGTTTTCACCGTCCTGTACCTCGGCACCCGAGAGGTGTAGACCGTGTTTGAAAAAGCATTACGCTTGTGCTCCCAGCCTAGAGCATCAATCCCAGCACGATTCGCGTCTAACACAAACTCACTGTTTTCACCGTCCTGTAACTCGGCACCTGAGAGGTGTAGACCGTGTTTGAAAAAGCAATAAGCTTGCGCTCCCAGCCTAGAGCATGAATCAGAGCACGATTCGCGTCTAACACAAACTCACTGTTTTCACCGTCCTGTAACTCGGCACCTGAGAGGTGTAGACCGTGTTTGAAAAAGCAATAAGCTTGCGCTCCCAGCCTAGGGCATGAATCAGAGCACGATTCGCGTCTAACACAAACTCACTGTTTTCACCGTCCTGTACCTCGGCACCCGAGAGGTGTAGACCGTGTTTGAAAAAGCATTACGCTTGTGCTCCCAGCCTAGAGCATCAATCCCAGCACGATTCGCGTCTAACACAAACTCACTGTTTTCACCGTCCTGTAACTCGGCACCTGAGAGGTGTAGACCGTGTTTGAAAAAGCAATAAGCTTGCGCTCCCAGCCTAGAGCATGAATCAGAGCACGCTTCGCGTCTAACACAAACTCACTGTTTTCACCGTCCTGTACCTCGGCACCTGAGAGGTGTAGACCGTGTTTGAAAAAGCAATAAGCTTTAGCTCCCAGCCTAGAGCATGAATCAGAGCACGATTCGCGTCTAACACAAACTCACTGTTTTCACCGTCCTGTACCTCGGCACCTGAGAGGTGTAGACCGTGTTTGAAAAAGCATTACGCTTGCGCTCCCAGCCTAGAGCATCAATCCCAGCACGATTCGCGTCTAACACAAACTCACTGTTTTCACCGTCCTGTACCTCGGCACCTGAGAGGTGTAGACCGTGTTTGAAAAAGCAATAAGCTTGCGCTCCCAGCCTAGAGCATGAATCAGAGCACGATTCGCGTCTAACACAAACTCACTGTTTTCACCGTCCTGTACCTCGGCACCCGAGAGGTGTAGACCGTGTTTGAAAAAGCATTACGCTTGCGCTCCCAGCCTAGAGCATCAATCCCAGCACGATTCGCGTCTAACACAAACTCACTGTTTTCACCGTCCTGTAACTCGGCACCTGAGAGGTGTAGACCGTGTTTGAAAAAGCAATAAGCTTGCGCTCCCAGCCTAGAGCATGAATCAGAGCACGATTCGCGTCTAACAAAAACTCAGTTTTCACCGTCCTGTAACTCGGCACCTGAGAGGTGTAGACCGTGTTTGAAAAAGCAATAAGCTTGCGCTCCCAGCCTAGAGCATGAATCAGAGCACGATTCGCGTCTAACACAAACTCACTGTTTTCACCGTCCTGTAACTCGGCACCTGAGAGGTGTAGACCGTGTTTGAAAAAGCAATAAGCTTGCGCTCCCAGCCTAGAGCATGAATCCGAGCACGATTCGCGTCTAACACAAACTCACTGTTTTCACCGTCCTGTAACTCGGCACCTGAGAGGTGCAGACCGTTTTTGAAAAAGCATTAAGCTTGCGCTCGCAGCCTAGAGCATGAATCCCAGCACGATTCGCGTCTAACACAAACTCACTGTTTTCACCGTCCTGTAACTCGGCACCTGAGAGGTGCAGACCGTGTTTGAAAAAGCATTAAGCTTGCGCTCCCAGCCTAGAGCATGAATCCCAGCACGATTCACGTCTAACACAAACTCACTGTTTTCACCGTCCTGTAACTCGGCACCTGAGAGGTGCAGACCGTGTTTGAAAGAGCATTAAGCTTGCGCTTCCAACTTAGAGCATGAATCCCTGCACGATTCGCGTCTAACACCAACTCACTGTTTTCACCGTCCTGTACCTCGGCACCTGAGAGGTGCAGACCGTGTTTGAAAAAGCAATAAGCTTGCGCTCCCAGCCTAGAGCATGAATCAGAGCACAATTCGCGTCTAACACAAACTCACTGATTTCACCGTCCTGTAACTCGGCACCTGAGAGTTGCAGACCGTGTTTGAAAAAGCATTAAGCTTGCGATCCCAGCCAAGAGCATGAATCCGAGCACGAATCACGTCTAACACAAACTCACTGTTTTCACCGTCCTGTACCTCGGCACCTGAGAGGTGCAGACCGTGTTTGAAAAAGAAACAAGCTTGCGCTCCCAGCCTAGAGCATGAATCAGAGCACGATTCGTGTCTAACACAAACTCACTGTTTTCACCGTCCTGTAACTCGGCACCTGAGAGGTGCAGACCGTGTTTGAAAAAGCAATAAGCTTGCGCTCCCAGCCTAGAGCATGAATCAGAGCACGATTCGCGTCTAACACAAACTCACTGTTTTCACCGTCCTGTAACTCGGCACCTGAGAGGTGCAGACCGTGTTTGAAAAATCATTAAGCTTGCGTTCCCAGCCTAGAGCATGAATCCCAGCACGATTCGCGTCTTACACAAACTCACTGTTTTCACCGTCCTGTAACTCGGCACCTGAGAGGTGCAGACCGTGTTTGAAAAAGCAATAAGCTTGCGCTCCCAGCCTAGAACATGAATCAGAGCACAATTCGCGTCTAACACAAACTCACTGTTTTCACCGTCCTGTAATTCGGCACCTGAGAGGTGCAGACCGTGTTTGAAAAAGCAATAAGCTTGCGCTCCCAGCCTAAAGCATGAATCCGAGCACGATTCACGTCTAACACAAACTCACTGTTTTCACCGTCCTGTAACTCGGCACCTGAGAGGTGCAGACCGTTTTTGAAAAAGCATTAAGCTTGCGCTCCCAGCCTAGAGCATGAATCCCAGCACGATTCGCGTCTAACACAAACTCACTGTTTTCGCCGTCCTGTAGCTCGGCACCTGAAAGGTGCAGAACGTGTTTCAAAGAGCAGGAAGCTTGCGCTCCCAGCCTAGAGCATGAATCCGAGCACGATTCGCGTCTAACACAAACTCACTGTTTTCGTCGTCCTGTAGCTCAGCAGCTGAAAGGTGCAGACCGTGTTTGAAAGAGCAGGAAGCTTGCGCTCCCAGCCTAGAGCATGAATCCGAGCACGATTCGCGTCTAACACAAACACTGTTTTCGCCGTCCTGTAGCTCGGCAGCTGAAAGGTGCAGACCGTGTTTGAAAGAGCAGGAAGCTTGCGCTCCCAGCCTAGAGCATGAATCCGAGCACGATTCGCGTCTAAAACAAACACTGTTTTCGCCGTCCTGTAGCTCGGCAGCCGAAAGGTGCAGACCGTGTTTGAAAGAGCAGGAAGCTTGCGCTCCCAGCCT
Source organism: Eleutherodactylus coqui (assembly GCF_035609145.1). Lineage (NCBI taxonomy): Eukaryota > Metazoa > Chordata > Amphibia > Anura > Eleutherodactylidae > Eleutherodactylus > Eleutherodactylus coqui. The sequence goes on from NW_027102392.1 coordinate 838,342, forward strand.
AGAGCATGAATCAGAGCACGATTCGTGTCTAACACAAACTCACTGTTTTCATCGTCCTGTAACTCGGCACCTGAGAGATGTAGACCGTGTTTGAAAAAGCAATAAGCTTGCGCTCCCAGCCTAGAGCATGAATCATAGCACGATTCGCGTCTAACACAAACTCACTGTTTTCACCGTCCTGTACCTCGGCACCTGAGAGGTCTAGACCGTGTTTGAAAAAGCAATAAGCTTGCGCTCCCAGCCTAGAGCATGAATCAGAGCACGATTCGCGTCTAACACAAACTCACTGTTTTCACCGTCCTGTAACTCGGCACCTGAGAGGTGTAGACCGTGTTTGAAAAAGCAATAAGCTTTAGCTCCCAGCCTAGAGCATGAATCAGAGCACGATTCGCGTCTAACACAAACTCACTGTTTTCACCGTCCTGTAACTCGGCACCTGAGAGGTGTAGACCGTGTTTGAAAAAGCAATAAGCTTGCGCTCCCAGCCTAGAGCATGAATCAGAGCACGATTCGCGTCTAACACAAACTCACTGTTTTCACCGTCCTGTACCTCGGCACCTGAGAGGTGTAGACCGTGTTTGAAAAAGCATTACGCTTGCGCTCCCAGCCTAGAGCATCCATCCCAGCACGATTTGCGTCTAACACAAACTCACTGTTTTCACCGTCCTGTACCTCGGCACCTGAGAGGTGTAGACCGTGTTTGAAAAAGCAATAAGCTTGCGCTCCCAGCCTAGAGCATGAATCAGAGCACGATTCGCGTCTAACACAAACTCACTGTTTTCACCGTCCTGTAACTCGGCACCTGAGAGGTGTAGACCGTGTTTGAAAAAGCAATAAGCTTGCGCTCCCAGCCTAGGGCATGAATCAGAGCACGATTCGCGTCTAACACAAACTCACTGTTTTCACCGTCCTGTACCTCGGCACCCGAGAGGTGTAGACCGTGTTTGAAAAAGCATTACGCTTGTGCTCCCAGCCTAGAGCATCAATCCCAGCACGATTCGCGTCTAACACAAACTCACTGTTTTCACCGTCCTGTAACTCGGCACCTGAGAGGTGTAGACCGTGTTTGAAAAAGCAATAAGCTTGCGCTCCCAGCCTAGAGCATGAATCAGAGCACGCTTCGCGTCTAACACAAACTCACTGTTTTCACCGTCCTGTACCTCGGCACCTGAGAGGTGTAGACCGTGTTTGAAAAAGCAATAAGCTTTAGCTCCCAGCCTAGAGCATGAATCAGAGCACGATTCGCGTCTAACACAAACTCACTGTTTTCACCGTCCTGTACCTCGGCACCTGAGAGGTGTAGACCGTGTTTGAAAAAGCATTACGCTTGCGCTCCCAGCCTAGAGCATCAATCCCAGCACGATTCGCGTCTAACACAAACTCACTGTTTTCACCGTCCTGTACCTCGGCACCCGAGAGGTGTAGACCGTGTTTGAAAAAGCATTACGCTTGCGCTCCCAGCCTAGAGCATCAATCCCAGCACGATTCGCGTCTAACACAAACTCACTGTTTTCACCGTCCTGTAACTCGGCACCTGAGAGGTGTAGACCGTGTTTGAAAAAGCAATAAGCTTGCGCTCCCAGCCTAGAGCATGAATCAGAGCACGATTCGCGTCTAACAAAAACTCAGTTTTCACCGTCCTGTAACTCGGCACCTGAGAGGTGTAGACCGTGTTTGAAAAAGCAATAAGCTTGCGCTCCCAGCCTAGAGCATGAATCAGAGCACGATTCGCGTCTAACACAAACTCACTGTTTTCACCGTCCTGTAACTCGGCACCTGAGAGGTGTAGACCGTGTTTGAAAAAGCAATAAGCTTGCGCTCCCAGCCTAGAGCATGAATCCGAGCACGATTCGCGTCTAACACAAACTCACTGTTTTCACCGTCCTGTAACTCGGCACCTGAGAGGTGCAGACCGTTTTTGAAAAAGCATTAAGCTTGCGCTCGCAGCCTAGAGCATGAATCCCAGCACGATTCGCGTCTAACACAAACTCACTGTTTTCACCGTCCTGTAACTCGGCACCTGAGAGGTGCAGACCGTGTTTGAAAAAGCATTAAGCTTGCGCTCCCAGCCTAGAGCATGAATCCCAGCACGATTCACGTCTAACACAAACTCACTGTTTTCACCGTCCTGTAACTCGGCACCTGAGAGGTGCAGACCGTGTTTGAAAGAGCATTAAGCTTGCGCTTCCAACTTAGAGCATAAATCCCTGCACGATTCGCGTCTAACACAAACTCACTGTTTTCACCGTCCTGTACCTCGGCACCTGAGAGGTGCAGACCGTGTTTGAAAAAGCAATAAGCTTGCGCTCCCAGCCTAGAGCATGAATCAGAGCACAATTCGCGTCTAACACAAACTCACTGATTTCACCGTCCTGTAACTCGGCACCTGAGAGTTGCAGACCGTGTTTGAAAAAGCATTAAGCTTGCGATCCCAGCCAAGAGCATGAATCCGAGCACGAATCACGTCTAACACAAACTCACTGTTTTCACCGTCCTGTAACTCGGCACCTGAGAGGTGCAGACCGTGTTTGAAAAATCATTAAGCTTGCGCTCCCAGCCTAGAGCATGAATCCGAGCACGATTCACGTCTAACACAAACTCACTGTTTTCACCTTCCTGTACCTCGGCACCTGAGAGGTGCAGACCGTGTTTGAAAAAGAAACAAGCTTGCGCTCCCAGCCTAGAGCATGAATCAGAGCACGATTCGTGTCTAACACAAACTCACTGTTTTCACCGTCCTGTAACTCGGCACCTGAGAGGTGCAGACCGTGTTTGAAAAAGCAATAAGCTTGCGCTCCCAGCCTAGAGCATGAATCAGAGCACGATTCGCGTCTAACACAAACTCACTGTTTTCACCGTCCTGTAACTCGGCACCTGAGAGGTGCAGACCGTGTTTGAAAAATCATTAAGCTTGCGTTCCCAGCCTAGAGCATGAATCCCAGCACGATTCGCGTCTTACACAAACTCACTGTTTTCACCGTCCTGTAACTCGGCACCTGAGAGGTGCAGACCGTGTTTGAAAAAGCAATAAGCTTGCGCTCCCAGCCTAGAACATGAATCAGAGCACAATTCGCGTCTAACACAAACTCACTGTTTTCACCGTCCTGTAATTCGGCACCTGAGAGGTGCAGACCGTGTTTGAAAAAGCAATAAGCTTGCGCTCCCAGCCTAAAGCATGAATCCGAGCACGATTCACGTCTAACACAAACTCACTGTTTTCACCGTCCTGTAACTCGGCACCTGAGAGGTGCAGACCGTTTTTGAAAAAGCATTAAGCTTGCGCTCCCAGCCTAGAGCATGAATCCCAGCACGATTCGCGTCTAACACAAACTCACTGTTTTCGCCGTCCTGTAGCTCGGCACCTGAAAGGTGCAGAACGTGTTTCAAAGAGCAGGAAGCTTGCGCTCCCAGCCTAGAGCATGAATCCGAGCACGATTCGCGTCTAACACAAACTCACTGTTTTCGTCGTCCTGTAGCTCGGCAGCTGAAAGGTGCAGACCGTGTTTGAAAGAGCAGGAAGCTTGCGCTCCCAGCCTAGAGCATGAATCCGAGCACGATTCGCGTCTAACACAAACACTGTTTTCGCCGTCCTGTAGCTCGGCAGCTGAAAGGTGCAGACCGTGTTTGAAAGAGCAGGAAGCTTGCGCTCCCAGCCTAGAGCATGAATCCGAGCACGATTCGCGTCTAAAACAAACACTGTTTTCGCCGTCCTGTAGCTCGGCAGCCGAAAGGTGCAGACCGTGTTTGAAAGAGCAGGAAGCTTGCGCTCCCAGCCTAGAGCATGAATCAGAGCACGATTCGTGTCTAACACAAACTCACTGTTTTCATCGTCCTGTAACTCGGCACCTGAGAGGTGTAGACCGTGTTTGAAAAAGCATTACGCTTGCGCTCCCAGCCTAGAGCATCAATCCCAGCACGATTCGCGTCTAACACAAACTCACTGTTTTCACCGTCCTGTACCTCGGCACCCGAGAGGTGTAGACCGTGTTTGAAAAAGCATTACGCTTGTGCTCCCAGCCTAGAGCATCAATCCCAGCACGATTCGCGTCTAACACAAACTCACTGTTTTCACCGTCCTGTAACTCGGCACCTGAGAGGTGTAGACCGTGTTTGAAAAAGCAATAAGCTTGCGCTCCCAGCCTAGAGCATGAATCAGAGCACGATTCGCGTCTAACACAAACTCACTGTTTTCACCGTCCTGTAACTCGGCACCTGAGAGGTGTAGACCGTGTTTGAAAAAGCAATAAGCTTGCGCTCCCAGCCTAGGGCATGAATCAGAGCACGATTCGCGTCTAACACAAACTCACTGTTTTCACCGTCCTGTACCTCGGCACCCGAGAGGTGTAGACCGTGTTTGAAAAAGCATTACGCTTGTGCTCCCAGCCTAGAGCATCAATCCCAGCACGATTCGCGTCTAACACAAACTCACTGTTTTCACCGTCCTGTAACTCGGCACCTGAGAGGTGTAGACCGTGTTTGAAAAAGCAATAAGCTTGCGCTCCCAGCCTAGAGCATGAATCAGAGCACGCTTCGCGTCTAACACAAACTCACTGTTTTCACCGTCCTGTACCTCGGCACCTGAGAGGTGTAGACCGTGTTTGAAAAAGCAATAAGCTTTAGCTCCCAGCCTAGAGCATGAATCAGAGCACGATTCGCGTCTAACACAAACTCACTGTTTTCACCGTCCTGTAACTCGGCACCTGAGAGGTGTAGACCGTGTTTGAAAAAGCAATAAGCTTGCGCTCCCAGCCTAGAGCATGAATCAGAGCACGATTCGCGTCTAACACAAACTCACTGTTTTCACCGTCCTGTACCTCGGCACCCGAGAGGTGTAGACCGTGTTTGAAAAAGCATTACGCTTGCGCTCCCAGCCTAGAGCATCAATCCCAGCACGATTCGCGTCTAACACAAACTCACTGTTTTCACCGTCCTGTAACTCGGCACCTGAGAGGTGTAGACCGTGTTTGAAAAAGCAATAAGCTTGCGCTCCCAGCCTAGAGCATGAATCAGAGCACGATTCGCGTCTAACAAAAACTCAGTTTTCACCGTCCTGTAACTCGGCACCTGAGAGGTGTAGACCGTGTTTGAAAAAGCAATAAGCTTGCGCTCCCAGCCTAGAGCATGAATCAGAGCACGATTCGCGTCTAACACAAACTCACTGTTTTCACCGTCCTGTAACTCGGCACCTGAGAGGTGTAGACCGTGTTTGAAAAAGCAATAAGCTTGCGCTCCCAGCCTAGAGCATGAATCCGAGCACGATTCGCGTCTAACACAAACTCACTGTTTTCACCGTCCTGTAACTCGGCACCTGAGAGGTGCAGACCGTTTTTGAAAAAGCATTAAGCTTGCGCTCGCAGCCTAGAGCATGAATCCCAGCACGATTCGCGTCTAACACAAACTCACTGTTTTCACCGTCCTGTAACTCGGCACCTGAGAGGTGCAGACCGTGTTTGAAAAAGCATTAAGCTTGCGCTCCCAGCCTAGAGCATGAATCCCAGCACGATTCACGTCTAACACAAACTCACTGTTTTCACCGTCCTGTAACTCGGCACCTGAGAGGTGCAGACCGTGTTTGAAAGAGCATTAAGCTTGCGCTTCCAACTTAGAGCATGAATCCCTGCACGATTCGCGTCTAACACCAACTCACTGTTTTCACCGTCCTGTACCTCGGCACCTGAGAGGTGCAGACCGTGTTTGAAAAAGCAATAAGCTTGCGCTCCCAGCCTAGAGCATGAATCAGAGCACAATTCGCGTCTAACACAAACTCACTGATTTCACCGTCCTGTAACTCGGCACCTGAGAGTTGCAGACCGTGTTTGAAAAAGCATTAAGCTTGCGATCCCAGCCTAGAGCATGAATCCGAGCACGATTCCCGTCTAACACAAACTCACTGTTTTCACCTTCCTGTACCTCGGCACCTGAGAGGTGCAGACCGTGTTTGAAAAAGAAACAAGCTTGCGCTCCCAGCCTAGAGCATGAATCAGAGCACGATTCGTGTCTAACACAAACTCACTGTTTTCACTGTCCTGTAACTCGGCACCTGAGAGGTGCAGACCGTGTTTGAAAAAGCAATAAGCTTGCGCTCCCAGCCTAGAGCATGAATCAGAGCACGATTCGCGTCTAACACAAACTCACTGTTTTCACCGTCCTGTAACTCGGCACCTGAGAGGTGCAGACCGTGTTTGAAAAATCATTAAGCTTGCGTTCCCAGCCTAGAGCATGAATCCCAGCACGATTCGCGTCTTACACAAACTCACTGTTTTCACCGTCCTGTAACTCGGCACCTGAGAGGTGCAGACCGTGTTTGAAAAAGCAATAAGCTTGCGCTCCCAGCCTAGAACATGAATCAGAGCACAATTCGCGTCTAACACAAACTCACTGTTTTCACCGTCCTGTAATTCGGCACCTGAGAGGTGCAGACCGTGTTTGAAAAAGCAATAAGCTTGCGCTCCCAGCCTAAAGCATGAATCCGAGCACGATTCACGTCTAACACAAACTCACTGTTTTCACCGTCCTGTAACTCGGCACCTGAGAGGTGCAGACCGTTTTTGAAAAAGCATTAAGCTTGCGCTCCCAGCCTAGAGCATGAATCCCAGCACGATTCGCGTCTAACACAAACTCACTGTTTTCGCCGTCCTGTAGCTCGGCACCTGAAAGGTGCAGAACGTGTTTCAAAGAGCAGGAAGCTTGCGCTCCCAGCCTAGAGCATGAATCCGAGCACGATTCGCGTCTAACACAAACTCACTGTTTTCGTCGTCCTGTAGCTCAGCAGCTGAAAGGTGCAGACCGTGTTTGAAAGAGCAGGAAGCTTGCGCTCCCAGCCTAGAGCATGAATCCGAGCACGATTCGCGTCTAACACAAACACTGTTTTCGCCGTCCTGTAGCTCGGCAGCTGAAAGGTGCAGACCGTGTTTGAAAGAGCAGGAAGCTTGCGCTCCCAGCCTAGAGCATGAATCCGAGCACGATTCGCGTCTAAAACAAACACTGTTTTCGCCGTCCTGTAGCTCGGCAGCCGAAAGGTGCAGACCGTGTTTGAAAGAGCAGGAAGCTTGCGCTCCCAGCCTAGAGCATGAATCAGAGCACGATTCGTGTCTAACACAAACTCACTGTTTTCATCGTCCTGTAACTCGGCACCTGAGAGATGTAGACCGTGTTTGAAAAAGCAATAAGCTTGCGCTCCCAGCCTAGAGCATGAATCATAGCACGATTCGCGTCTAACACAAACTCACTGTTTTCACCGTCCTGTACCTCGGCACCTGAGAGGTCTAGACCGTGTTTGAAAAAGCAATAAGCTTGCGCTCCCAGCCTAGAGCATGAATCAGAGCACGATTCGCGTCTAACACAAACTCACTGTTTTCACCGTCCTGTAACTCGGCACCTGAGAGGTGTAGACCGTGTTTGAAAAAGCAATAAGCTTTAGCTCCCAGCCTAGAGCATGAATCAGAGCACGATTCGCGTCTAACACAAACTCACTGTTTTCACCGTCCTGTAACTCGGCACCTGAGAGGTGTAGACCGTGTTTGAAAAAGCAATAAGCTTGCGCTCCCAGCCTAGAGCATGAATCAGAGCACGATTCGCGTCTAACACAAACTCACTGTTTTCACCGTCCTGTACCTCGGCACCTGAGAGGTGTAGACCGTGTTTGAAAAAGCATTACGCTTGCGCTCCCAGCCTAGAGCATCCATCCCAGCACGATTTGCGTCTAACACAAACTCACTGTTTTCACCGTCCTGTACCTCGGCACCTGAGAGGTGTAGACCGTGTTTGAAAAAGCAATAAGCTTGCGCTCCCAGCCTAGAGCATGAATCAGAGCACGATTCGCGTCTAACACAAACTCACTGTTTTCACCGTCCTGTAACTCGGCACCTGAGAGGTGTAGACCGTGTTTGAAAAAGCAATAAGCTTGCGCTCCCAGCCTAGAGCATGAATCAGAGCACGATTCGCGTCTAACACAAACTCACTGTTTTCACCGTCCTGTACCTCGGCACCTGAGAGGTGTAGACCGTGTTTGAAAAAGCATTACGCTTGCGCTCCCAGCCTAGAGCATCAATCCAAGCACGATTTGCGTCTAACACAAACTCACTGTTTTCACCGTCCTGTACCTCGGCACCTGAGAGGTGTAGACCGTGTTTGAAAAAGCAATAAGCTTGCGCTCCCAGCCTAGAGCATGAATCCCAGCACGATTCGCGTCTAACACAAACTCACTGTTTTCACCGTCCTGTAACTCGGCACCAGAGAGGTGCAGACCGTGTTTGAAAAAGCAATAAGCTTGCGCTCCCAGCCTAGAGCATGAATCATAGCACAATTCGCCTCTAACACAAACTCACTGTTTTCACCGTCCTGTAACTCGGCACCTGAGAGGTGCAGACCGTTTTTGAAAAAGCATTAAGCTTGCGCTCGCAGCCTAGAGCATGAATCCGAGCACGATTCGCATCTAACACAAACTCACTGTTTTCACCGTCCTGTAACTCGGCACCTGAGAGGTGCAGACCGTGTTTGAAAAAGCAATAAGCTTGCTCTCCCAGCCTAGAGCATGAATCCCTGCACGATTCGCGTCTAACACAAACTCACTGTTTTCACCGTCCAGTACCTCGGCACCTGAGAGGTGCAGACCGTGTTTGAAAAAGCAATAAGCTTGCGCTCCCAGCCTAGAGCATGAATCAGAGCACAATTCGCGTCTAACACAAACTCACTGTTTTCACCGTCCTGTAACTCGGCACCTGAGAGTTGCAGACCGTGTTTGAAAAAGCATTAAGCTTGCGATCCCAGCCAAGAGCATGAATCCGAGCACGAATCACGTCTAACACAAACTCACTGTTTTCACCGTCCTGTAACTCGGCACCTGAGAGGTGCAGACCGTGTTTGAAAAAGCATTAAGCTTGCGCTCCCAACCTAGAGCATGAATCCGAGCACGATTCACGTCTAACACAAACTCACTGTCTTCACCTTCCTGTACCTCGGCACCTGAGAGGTGCAGACCGTGTTTGAAAAAGCAACAAGCTTGCGCTCCCAGCCTAGAGCATGAATCAGAGCACGATTCGTGTCTAACACAAACTCACTGTTTTCACCGTCCTGTAACTCGGCACCTGAGAGGTGCAGAACGTGTTTGAAAAAGCATTCAGCTTGCGCTCCCAGCCTAGAGCATGAATCCCAGCACGATTCGCGTCTAACACAAACTCACTGTTTTCACCGTCCTGTAACTCGGCACCTGAGAGGTGCAGACCGTGTTTGAAAAAGCAATAAGCTTGCGCTCCCAGCCTAGAGCATGAATTAGAGCACGATTCGCGTCTAACACAAACTCACTGTTTTCACCGTCCTGTAACTCGGCACCTGAGAGGTGCAGACCGTGTTTGAAAAATCATTAAGCTTGCGCTCCCAGCCTAGAGCATGAATCCGAGCACGATTCGCGTCTAACACAAACTCACTGTTTTCACCTTCCTGTACCTTGGCACCTGAGAGGTGCAGACCGTGTTTGAAAAAGCAACAAGCTTGCGCTCCCAGCCTAGAGCATGAATCAGAGCACGATTCGTGTCTAACACAAACTCACTGTTTTCACCGTCCTGTAACTCGGCACCTGAGAGGTGCAGACCGTGTTTGAAAAAGCAATAAGCTTGCGCTCCCAGCCTAGAGCATGAATCAGAGCACGATTCGCGTCTAACACAAACTCACTGTTTTCACCGTCCTGTAACTCGGCACCTGAGAGGTGCAGACCGTGTTTGAAAAATCATTAAGCTTGCGTTCCCAGCCTAGAGCATGAATCCCAGCACGATTCGCGTCTTACACAAACTCACTGTTTTCACCGTCCTGTAACTCGGCACCTGAGAGGTGCAGACCGTGTTTGAAAGAGCAATAAGCTTGCGCTCCCAGCCTAGAGCATGAATCAGAGCACAATTCGCGTCTAACACAAACTCACTGTTTTCACCGTCCTGTAACTCGGCACCTGAGAGGTGCAGACCGTGTTTGAAAAAGCAATAAGCTTGCGCTCCCAGCCTAAAGCATGAATCCGAGCACGATTCACGTCTAACACAAACTCACTGTTTTCACCGTCCTGTAACTCGGCACCTGAGAGGTGCAGACCGTTTTTGAAAAAGCATTAAGCTTGCGCTCCCAGCCTAGAGCATGAATCCCAGCACGATTCGCGTCTAACACAAACTCACTGTTTTCGCCGTCCTGTAGCTCGGCACCTGAAAGGTGCAGAACGTGTTTCAAAGAGCAGGAAGCTTGCGCTCCCAGCCTAGAGCATGAATCCGAGCACAATTCGCTTCTAACTAAAACTCACTGTTTTCACCGTCCTGTAACTCGGCACCTGAGAGGTGCAGACCGTGTTTGAAAAAGCAATAAGCTTGCGCTCCCAGCCTAAAGCATGAATCCGAGCACGATTCACGTCTAACACAAACTCACTGTTTTCACCGTCCTGTAACTCGGCACCTGAGAGGTGCAGACCGTTTTTGAAAAAGCATTAAGCTTGCGCTCCCAGCCTAGAGCATGAATCCCAGCACGATTCGCGTCTAACACAAACTCACTGTTTTCGCCGTCCTGTAGCTCGGCACCTGAAAGGTGCAGAACGTGTTTCAAAGAGCAGGAAGCTTGCGCTCCCAGCCTAGAGCATGAATCCGAGCACAATTCGCTTCTAACTAAAACTCACTGTTTTCGCCGTCCTGTCGCTCGGCAGCTGAAAGGTGCAGACCGTGTTTGAAAGAGCAGGAAGCTTGCGCTCCCAGCCTAGAGCATGAATCCGAGCACGATTCGCGTCTAACACAAACTCACTGTTTTCACCGTCCTGTAGCTCGGCAGCTGAAAGGTGCAGACCGTGTTTGAAAGAGCAGGAAGCTTGCGCTCCCAGCCTAGAGCATGAATCCGAGCACGATTCGCGTCTAAAACAAACACTGTTTTCGCCGTCCTGTAGCTCGGCAGCCGAAAGGTGCAGACCGTGTTTGAAAGAGCAGGAAGCTTGCGCTCCCAGCCTAGAGCATGAATCCGAGCACGATTCGCGTCTAACACAAACTCACTGTTTTCACCGTCCTGTAGCTCGGCAGCTGAAAGGTGCAGACCGTGTTTGAAAGAGCAGGAAGCTTGCGCTCCCAGCCTAGAGCATGAATCCGAGCACGATTCGCGTCTAAAACAAACACTGTTTTCGCCGTCCTGTAGCTCGGCAGCCGAAAGGTGCAGACCGTGTTTGAAAGAGCAGGAAGCTTGCGCTCCCAGCCTAGAGCATGAATCCGAGCACGATTCGCGTCTAACACAAACTCACTGTTTTCGCCGTCCTGTAGCTCGGCACATGAAAGCTGCAGACCGTGTTTGAAAGAGCAGGAAGCTTGCACTCCCAGCCTAGAGCATGAATCCGAGCACGATTCGCGTCTAACACAAACTCACTGTTTTCGCCGTCCTGTAGCTCGGCACCTGAAAAGTGCAGACCGTGTTTGAAAGATCATTAAGCTTGCGCTCCCAGCCTAGAACTATCACCAAGGGAATCACTAAAATATAACTTTTATTAGATAAAAATAAAAAATGTATCTAAGGCGTGAACTTTTATTCCTGTTAAACTCCCACTGAAGAAGTTGGTATTCTATAAGTAGGTAAGTCCATACATCTACTATGTATCAATGCCCAAATTGCGATGCACTGGGGTATGGTTCCACAACCACCGTGACCTTGTATA